>NC_143584.1:221228839-221528839 GCF_048544385.1 Mastigoproctus giganteus
TTGATATAATTAATAACATAAACTTCATTGCATAACTGATGCATTATTACTGCATTAGATATATTTGTTTAGTGAAGTATTTTAATTATATTGAATTTGATTGGAAAATCATCACTCAGACCAGGGCAGCAAAGCAAATCAAAGGGCTCAAGCAAGTGGGAGTGCTGTGGGTCTGGGGAGAAATGAGGGGGACAGTTGTCCTCCAAATCATGGCCTTATGAGATGCAGCAGAGCTATCAGGAATGGGACATGGTATTGCCAAGGGGGATGTTTTTATGTGTGCTCGATGTAAGGAAGGTGAGAATATTAGATGTAAACTCAGCATTGTTATGTGCCTTTATGACAGCTTGAAGAACAAGGTGGATGTGCATGAAGAAATTAACTTGGGGGGCCCCATCAGGGTCTCAGCTGCCCACATGAATGCCAGAGCTCACTTGATCATCAGACAACACACAGCAGCAACACACAAGGCAGAATGCACAGGTCCCACAGGAGCTAGTTGTTGTGGTGACTATATTGTCAGGAAAAAGGGAAATATATTGTGCAAAAAAGAATAGGTGTAATGAAAAGGGTATGTCTGCCAGGGGTAAAAGTTTATGATGTTGTAGAGCATACATCATCTTTTAAGGGCAGAAAAGGTGATATCATAGTACATGTTGGCACTAATGATGCAGACTTACTTAGCAAGTACAAGGCAGCGTTGAAAAAAGTCGCCAGTTAGGGTTAAATTTGAAAGTGTCTGCAATTCTGCCCAGATACGATAGGAGGGAGTAAATGATGAGAGCCTTGTCAATCAATTTGGCCCTGGAGAGAATGTGCAAGGCTAATGGGGTAGAATATTTCTCAACACAGTCTGTACTTGTTAACACGAGGGACTGCTTCTACAGGGATGGGATACACTTAAATAGAAAGGGTGCAAGAATATTTGCTGATGCTATTGAAGCAGTGTTAGGTAGGTTGGAAAACTGCTAGTTTGGGGGGGGGGATACATGGACTAATAGATTAACAATAGGCACAGGCAGAGGTGAAAGTGATTCTTGCATTGCTTCTATTGGAACATGCAGCAGCCTGGAAAGCAAGGTGTTGGGGATTTCAACACTGCTGGGAGTTTATCATGGAACAAGTAAATACAAGGGCTGTATCAAGGTAACTAAGAGTAAGGACAGGTATATGTATACTTTTATGTAGACCAATGCTAGGAGTTTAGTAAATAAATTTTATGAATTTGAATTGCTGGTCAAGACATCAAATACACACACATTGGGATTTCAGAGACATGGTATCACTCAGATAAGAGGATGAAGAATTTAAATATAGGAAGTATAATGTATTCAGAAAGGACAGACTGGAGGGAAGGGTTATGCCCATAGTTAAGAAGCACATAAAATCTAAGGCAGTGCATCTGTTGACATGGGTGATCAGTGCAATGTTGAGTCAGTTTGGTGTGATATAAGCAATGGGAAAGCAAAAATGAGAGTAGGAGTGTGTTATATGCCTAATGACTATGATGAGTACAATGAACAGCTGTACAGAGAAACAGAGTGGGCCAGAAAATCACATTGTCTTCTAATGGAGGATTTTGACTTTCCAGATATTGACTGGAACTTGTGAATTGGTCACTCACAGACTAGCAAGACTTTTGTGGATTTACTGGATGACTGATTTCTATAGCAACATGTTAGAGAGACAACAAGGAGTAATACTCTTGATCTGATTATCAGCAGTGATTATTCATGTATTAGGAATCTGCAGATAAAGAAACCACTAGGTGGCAGTGATCATAGTGTATTGATTTAGGATTTAATTAAAGATGTAACTACCATCAGGGGTAAAGGAAGGGGTTTTTGCTTTCATAAAGGTGACTATATTGGTTTCAGACAGTTTTTAAATTCTACAGAGCGGGACCAACTAATGATGTTTCCAACAGCAAATTCTAAATGGGAAGCATTCAAGGAAGTAATCATTAAAGCTACTAGACTTTTCATACCTACTAAGAAATACACTTAAAAGTATAGGCCTCAATGGATGTCAGATGAAACTCATGGCAAAGAATAAAAGTGCATGGGATGCATATAAATTATTGGGCCTTGGTAGATATACACTAGTGTGTAATCAAGTCACAAAGGAGATCAGGCAAGGAAAGGCAGATCATGAGAAATCTCTGGCAAAGGATGTAAGGAAAAACAGCAAAGACTTCTTTCCTTATGTAAACTCAAGAAGAAAGAGGATGAATCAGATTGGTCCACTTGATATCAAAGGTTCAACTGTTGATGATCCTGCTCAAATAGCTAACAAACTGAATTAGTATTTTGCATCTACATTCACATATGAGGAATTCTGTAGGGAAGTGGAAGACAAGAAACTTAAATTCTAACAGGTAGCTAAATGATTTTGAAATAAAGGAGAGCAAAGTGGAGGAGAAATTGTTAAAGGTAAACATAAGAAAGGCACCTGAGGGCAGATGGGATCTATCCAGTTATATTAAGGAAGGCAGTGAAGGAAGTAAGCAAATCCTTAGCCATAATTTTGAGAGCACCTTTGGATTCAGGGCAAGTCCCCAAGGACTGGAGATATGAGAATGTTTCTCCAATTAACAAATGGGGATCAAAGGGTGACAAGAGTAATTACAGACCTGTTACTTTAACTTCTGTTCCAAGGAAAATAATGGGGTCACTGATAAAAAAAAAATGTAATGCAGGATCATCTAGACAAAACTGCAATTATACTTCAAACACAGCATGGGTTTGTTAAGGCGAAATCTTTGACCAATTTGATCAGTCACAAAGGAACTGGATGTAAAAAATAATTTTGATATCATATACTTGGACTTCAGGAAAGTTTTTGTTACTGTTGCACATGGAAGACTGCTGTACAAATTAAAGAGTGTAGCATTAAGGACAAGTTGCTACTATGGATACGGGGATGGTTGAGTGGGAGAAGACAAAGAGTGGTAATCAATGGACACTGTTTTTACATGTTACTAGTGGAGTACCCTAGGGTTCAGTGTTGGGCCCATTGCTGTTTTCTATATTTATCAATGATACTGATGATGTTTATCAGGCTTAATGTCCAAGTTTGCAGATGATACAAAGGTTGGCAGGGTGGTTAATGACAGTAATGACAGCATGCTACTGCAACAGGATCTAGAAAAGTTAGGCAAATGGGTGGAGAAGTGGTAACTAAAGTTTAACATTGACAAATATAAAGTACTGCATATGGGTAGCAGTAACCCAAGAGTAACATACCAAACAAACAGTTGTCTGAGGTTAATGGAATATTAAAAAGACCTGGGGGTAACTGTGCAGTCAAATATGAAGTCCTCTGAGCAATGCAAGCAAGCTGCCATGACAACTAATGGTGTTTTGTCAATGATACACAGTAATTTTGCTAGTATGGATATGGAAGTGATTATTCCATTATATAAGGCAATGGTCAGGCTACATCTTGAGTACTACATACAGGTCTGGAGACCTCATTTTAGGAAGGATGTAGAGCTTCTGGAACAAGTACAGGCTAGGGAACCGAGATTGGTGAGGTTTCTTGCTCTTACCAAGAAAGGATAATATGAACAATAATAAAAAAAAATTAATTAATGTTCTTTTAAAGAAAAAGTAATCCTACATACATACATACATATATATCTTATACCTCAGGGATACTATACAATTCCTTTTCAGAAATTGCCAAAGAAGGTGCAGGAGATTTTGGATCTTCTTCTGGAAGTGGAGCAGGACACCTCTGGACAAATTTTTTTTCTGCCAAATTCACAAAAGTTTCTTTCACTGCTGTGGCTTCTGATTGACTACATGCTATAAAAAATAATAATAATAATAAATAAACTGATTTTTATCCTACAAACAAAAAATTGATATGATTACATTCCTGCAATACAAATAATAAACAAAACAAAAAAAGGTTTCTGCATTATGTTTTTCTGTCTTGCCTTGGAAGGGTGCACTGTTCCCTCCACTGACAGGCTTGGGCTTATGCTCACTTCATTGTTAAACATGAGTCTGTCTGTCTGTTTCTCTTGCAACAGCAATAAATTATTAATTTAAAATTAGGATTAGTGTGACCCATATGCAGAACTTGCATTTATTAGCATTAAAGCTTAATTGCTATTTTAGACTAGTAGTACAGTTTGTCTAAGATTTGCTGTAACAATATATTCTGAACATTGGTAACAATCCTTTCAACCTTAATATCATCAGGAAAGTTTTTTTAAGAAACTTGTAATACCATCAATATCATTAACAGAAATTAGAAATAATAATGGCCCTACTGCAGTAAGATGGGGACATCAATCATACCACTGGTCCATTTGCAGCACTGCTCATTTAAAGTCACTCTTTGTCTTCTACATCTACCAGCTAACTATCCCTTTATCTAATGTAGCAGACTACTCCAATGCTGCATTTCTCCACTTATGCCAAAACATTCATGTGGGGCTGTATCAAAAGTTATTCCAAAAAACGGAAATTATATCAAAGTTATTCTTTGCATTCAGATGCTTCATGACTATCTCATGATATCTTACCAGATTGGTCAGACAAGATATTCTCTTAACAAAAGCTCACCTAAGTGGTATGAAGTTTAATATTGAAATTACAGAAGATTGTTTATTAGAGAAGCTTTCAAGTCTAAAATCAAGTAAAGCACCCAGGGTTAACAGCATTAATCCAGTAATTTTGTGGGAGGTAGTAAGAGAATCCACTGAACAATTAAGATTAATTATGAGGGCTTTATTTGACTTAGAGATTCTTTCGGATCGGAAAAAGGTCAGTTTTGGATTGGAAAAAGGTCATAAAGGTAAGTGTAAGAGTGGAACGAGATTTGTGCCATATCTTTTTGAAAATATGAAATGGTGTGTAGCATCTACAATTATTTTCTGGAAAATTTCCTAATTGAACTCAAAGTATTTTTTAAATCAATATACTCCCTTTTAAGAAAATTAAAAAAAACCTTCCTTACTTTTAATAACTTTTTCCTGTATCAACATATTATGGTCACTGCCAGCTGGTGGCATTTTTAACGGCAAGTGAATCTTAATAATGACTTAATCAAGAATACTGATCCATCCCTCTAGTGATACCCCTAACAAGGTGATGCAGAAAATAATCATCTAGATGGTTAAAGAACCAGCTGTTACTAAGCAAGTGTTCTATCCACAAGTTTCAATCTATATCCTGACATCCACAACAATAAGACATTCTGAATTGCTTGCAAACTGCGGTTGCACATATAGCTAATTATCATCCTCAGCATTCATCACATCTGTAGCGCACTCTTACTCTCAGTTTTGTTGTTCCACTCTTTATAATACACCAGATTAACTCAATGTTATTCTGAAGTTTCTCATTCAACAGATACACTCTTCTTGAATCTACATGTACACCAATCAGAAGCACAGCTCCTCCTCTCTTTTTGTTATGTTGGTCTTTCTTGTATGCATTATACTTACCATGTTCAAATCTGCTTCCAATATATCAGAATAGCATTATGTTTCTGACATTCCTGTTATGATTTTGATTTATGTTAGATATAAATGAGAAAAAAGACAGAACTATATGTTTTATTTCCCATAAATATTTATATACAATATTTGTTCTGATAATATTTTTGGAATAAACTACTGATCCTAGTTTTTCTTTAAAATCCAATTACATAATGAACTTGGTTGACTGAAAAATCCAAGTTCATTCTGTAATAATGAATTTGGATTTGTCGATCAGCACTTGACTTGATGTGATCACCATTGTGGTCTATCAGAACCTCAAACCGAGTATGGCATAGTCGATTGAAGAATTTAACATAGAATGTAGCAGTTCCAACTGTCCAACCCCTCTAATAATTAATTTGTCTAGTTCTTCCTTAAATTTATTCAAACTACCCACTGCTACAACACCAGATGGAAGCTTGTTCCACCAATAGCAAAATTCAAAACATCTGCAACCATCCTTTCTCAATTTAAATTTATATCCGCTCATGTGTGTTATTTGAGCATCAAGTCTAAAAGGATGCCATTAGCATTTAACTTACTCGATCCACTCAAAGCCTTAAACACCTCAATCAGATCTCCTCGCAGGACTAGTTTCCTAAATTATGAAACAATTTAAATAATTATATGATTACCATATATCCAAGTGTATAAGTTTACATATTTTTTGCCTTGAAAGTTTGTGCATAATCATGTATTCACTGTATAATAAGTCAACCCTGTTTTTAGTGGTGTATTATACAAGTATTAAAATCTTCACTAAGAACTAGTTTACTTTTTAATTCAATTATTTCTGCACTTTCTTTTAGAAGTATATATTGTGATATTTTATTACACAGTAAGTGTATGTAGGGTTTGGTTTCAATGTAAAAGGGCATGAAACAGAAACCTACAGGAAGAGATGATGATCTAACATTGCTCATATTGATGCTGTATGATGTATATATGAGAGTTTTGATTATAAAACCAAGCCATTCTCTGTTGACTGTTTAGTACAGTACCACAAATTGGTTTCTTGGAAAACAATGTTTCTATATGAAAGCAAAGTTTGCTATAAGAAATTGGCAAACTCAAACGTTTACTTCCAAGAACTCAAAAACAAACCCATAAACATAACTCCCAATGAATTTCACGAGCCATTTTTATCTGATGAAGAAGGTGAACAGATCCTTAGATTTTAAAAGATGAGCCACAATAAGATGGCCATAATTAAGTATTGAGATGGTCTCTAATTCATATTTAAAGCTGTTTAGAGTGAGATTTAATGGAGGAAATGCAACCCAATTTTAGTGGTATGTTCTTCAGATGCAAAAGAAAGTTCTACAAAAATATAAAATTAGTTTAAAAAATCACCACTAAGGAAATAAGTTCTGCATAACATAGCATGAGTGTTACTTATTCGAGGTAGTACAATACCATGGCAACTCGTGAAAGCATTCACAATATGAAATATAACCAAAATGATGGCAATTTAATTAATTTAACTACTTTGGTAGATGGCTACATTAAATGATGCTTTTGTAATAACCTATATGTTGGTCATTCTACCTCGTAGCACAAGGCCTTTGCCCTTAAATATTTTAGTCTATATCACTGCACACCATCAGGCATCTCTCATATTGTGAAGTATTACTTCATAACTGGGTTGTTTCTATTGCAACACCAGGATACCTACCCACACACTGAGGAGAAGCCAACAAGCTTTGAAACGGTGTCATCTGGGTGGTGGTATCCGCTGAGAATAAGTAACAGTAGTCTTCTCCACTGGTGAAGTGTTACTTATTTGAGGTAGTACAATATCATGGCAACTCGTTATGACGGCATTCACAAAATGAGATATAACCAAAGTGATGCCAATTTAATTACTTTGGTAGATGGCTACATTAAAATGATGCTTTTGCACTAACCTATATGTTAGTCATTCTACCTTGTAGCATGAGGCCTTTGCCCTTAAATATTTTATACTTCTGCTGTGAATGATTAACCTGTTACATAATATGTGTGGCTATACATATTGAACTGCAATTGAAAATCATGCCATTAACACCAGCACAGTAATACTATCACTTACTTTACTGCTTGACATTTTCATTTAATGGAAATTTTGGCTAGAAAAAACATGTAGCATGACTGTTGTCAACAACATTAGCATAAATTTAATGGTACAATAAACTCCTGTTTCAAGTGGATTTGTCAACCAGCACTCGTGTTTTCATATGATCACCACGATGGTCTACAAGAATCTCAAACTACCTATAGCATAGTCAATTGAAGAATGCAATATATCAATGGTGATATGAAATAATGATATTTCAGGCCCATTTATACTCATCAATGGTGATGTTTCTCAAGTGCAGTATAATGCTATCGTTCAGGGCTGCCAAGTCAGGAATGTGCTACAATACATATTGTCATAAGGAGTGAGGTCAGGCAGTTAAAGTGGCCTCACTGTGAGAGCTAATTTTGTTTTTCATGTAATTTTCTTCTTCATCCTCTGAAGAACATGCCCACCAAATTTTGTTGAATTTCCTCCATTAGACTGCACTCCATACAGCTTTAAATTAAGATACTTTAATTGTAGCCACACAGTATATTTGTATAAAAATATACTGCTTGTAATAAATTTTGCATCCAGTACATAATTTTATTAAATATATTAGTGTAATAAATGTTAAATATACTGGAATTAATTAATATATTTCTAGCCCTCAGTACACGCCTTTAATTCAAGTTTAACATTTTATGCTCAACACTACACATGCTTACACACTGAGAATATACAGGGTGTCTCAAAAATATTGGTACAAACATTTAGGGGAGGTAGGTAACATCTAAAGGAATGTGAATTGCATACAAACCCATAATCAGAAACGTCACGGGAAAGTAGTAGCAGAGGCACAAGAAGCAGAAATAACACAAGACAGTAATTAGTGGCAAACATTTATTTGATATAATATTAACAAGGGAGTACGAGATGGATGCATTTCATGATGTTACAACAGATGCTCGAAGGTTCCACCATGAGACGCAATGCATGCGTGACACCAACGCAGCATGGATTGGCGGACAGGGTCGAACACACCTGGAGTTTCTTTGACAGTAGCAGCAGCAGTGCAGACGAGTCTCGCCACGAGATCCATTTATGTCTCCACAGGCGATTCATACACGATAGATTTCAGGGCCCCCACAGAAAGAAATCAAGGCTCGATAAATCAGGTGAGCGTGGGGGCCAGGCAACGGGTCCACCACGGCTAATCTATTAACACCCAAAACGCCTATTCAAATGGTCACGAACACACCTTCCATAATGGGCAGGCGCCCCGTCATGTTGAAACCAAATGTTGCATCTCACATTTGCTGGAACATCGTCAAGTAACCCTGGTAGAACTTGTTCAAGACAGATCTGATATTTAGCGGAGTTCATGTGGGATGGTAACAGGTATGGGCTGACTAAGCAGTCACCGATCATACCTGCCCACACATTTATTGCAAAGCGATGTTGTGCCACATGGGGGCGCACACTGTGTAAGCCCTCTGCTAATCCATACACTAGGTGCATGTCTGCCAGCTCACAGTTCGTATATCGATGCATGCTCTTTGTGCGGCGACAACTTCTTGAATGAGTAAACCAGAAATTTTCCCTCTCCCAAACTGATGAACAGCGCCATGTACTGACTTATGGTGACATTTCTGGTTATGGGTTCCTATGCAATTCACATTCCTTTAGATGTTACCTATCTCCCCTAAACGTTTGTACCAATATTTTTGAGACACCCTGTATAGTAAGTGAATGTGAAAGGGAAAAGGTTTGCTAAAAGATCACATAGAATTTATTTTATACAAAATAAGACAGCTATATGAATGGAGTAAAAACAAGTTTCTTAGGCTGAGTCATGATATTATGTAGTGGTTTCTTACAAATCAATGATCAAATATTTTGTATAATAAAATGAGAAAAAAATATATATATTTATGCTTTACTCCAAAAAATAAAGGTAATTAAAGGAGTACAGCATTATATAATTTACCTCTTCCTGCCTCAGAAAAACGTTCAAGAACTTTTTTAATAGCTGAACTCATTGCCATATGTCCATTATTAAGCAATTCTTCTATCAACAATTCTCCAGTATCACCATATCTAGAAAATAAAGGTGCAATTCTAATTTATACAAAGCTATTGATACTAACTTATTTACTAACTAAAATTTGCAAAAATATTTTGCAGTATATGGTGAGCAAAATTCAGTGATTACTGTATAACATAAAGTATGACTTTAAAAAGTAGTACAAAGTTTTCATGAAAGAAAAACCTATGGTGTTTATCTCAATGACAGATTCAGCCAGTATTTCCTAGTAGGGCAATATAATAGTGATGATGGTATATGTAATTGACAGAAAGTGAAAATTAAGCTTGAATTTATTTTTAATTTTTAACCAGCTCTTATACAAAATACATAAAAAATGAATGTTTACCATACTATAACTTAATATCATCACAGATACGCAGCATTTAACAACAGTAGCTAAAGGCCATTATGCACCAAACAATTTTTATCTTTTTTTGTTGAATTGGAAACAGTGAACTATTAATTATGATTTTCTAAACTCAAAAATATCAAACAAAATAAACAAGAGAAACCAATAATAATAATAATAACTAGGGGCTTCACCCCCTGCTCGCTTTGCTTGCCAAACCTTGCACACACTTCTCTATACTTCACATGCTTTCTATACTTTTATATAAAATGTAGAGGTATGATGGAGTAAGTCAAATCTTTTCTACGTAAAAGACACACATGTTGAAATGCACTGATGTTCTTCCTCCCATCCTTCAGCTATCTCCCTCACTCATGCTTTTTCCTTTTTTTTCTTTTGTTCTCCATAAGGAAGCTCAGGCGACCCTGATGGAGAGCAGCCAGAGTACTGTGGACAGCCTGATTCACCTCCCAGTGGTGGTGGTGGCAGGCAAAGCGGAGTCCCACTAGGGGCCCTGCAGCCAAGAAGCCAGCACAAACAACATAACCCAACACTAAAGTACACATGCAACACGCAACACTTTTCTGGCTTTTACAGAGGTTCTGTATTCATCACAAGAGTACTGATGGCACAGATGTGGGAAACCATAGGGGGCACCTTACCCAAATGCTATGCCACTATAATTGATATCTAATCAGGATTTGGTTTGGTTTGGTTTGGTTTTTAATGGCGCATTGGCAGTCTAATCAGGAAATGACCTATGTAATTATTTACCTGTGCATTTGTAATGATTTGTAGTGACTTTTTTATGTACAGAGAGATAATAATGAAGAAAGTTTTTATCACATTGTTTACAATTTTCAAGGTTACTGATCCCTGGATTAAAATACAACCACTAATGTTGCATATGGCAGGTGCAACATTAAATCTGTATTTTTGTTGGCTAAACACAATCAGCTGAAAGATACAGATGTTTGTGTATTTCTGTCATAAACAGCTAAAAAAAATATACAAACATCTGTATTTTTATCAATTGTTCATGTTTAGCCAGTGAAATCAATGCTAAAGGGAAAGATTTAGACACGTTTCACTAGTATCTCACAATGCCACATGGGAATGGCAATTGCCTAGAAGAAAGACAGATGCTTTAAGTGGCATATGTTAATTAACCCAAGCACGGTACTAAGTACTATAGTTTCTAATACCTCTCGTGTTTGGGGTTCACATAAAAAAAAAAAAAAATACCACATAAAAAACTGTCTCGTAATTCAGAGTATATCGAAATGAAAACAGAAAATACCTTTTAACTAGTTAGAGAATATTAGTCGGCAAAAGTACACAGAAAGATCTGCTTTCATTTACAAATTTAAAAATAATAATAATAATAATAAAATTTTAAAAAGTGGCATCTGTCAGATGAGGTTAATAAGTTAATAAGTGGAATTTTGGCATTAAATAGGCCTATAATGGTTTTGAGGCCTAGCTAATCATATGTGTCCTTTAACAACTTATTTACTGAGAGTTCAGAAATGATATCCAAGCTCTTTTATAGGCTTTTAAATAAAATATGGAAAAATGACATCATATTTCTTTTATTACAAGGTTGACAACTAAGTATGAATCTGAACAGAGAACCTTCTAGAATCAATGAAAATGCATAGCATGAGATGTAGTATATGGGGCATTTCCAAAGTATGTGTAAAAAATTCTGAGATGAATCTTAGGGTTGAGTGGAACAAGTAAAAGACAGACATGTCTCAGTTTTTCTGGGTTAACAGTTACAAAGGCAGAAAAGTTCTTTCAATAATCACTTCCTTTCACTCCAAAATTTCTATACAGGATATAACAACTACTGGTGGGCACAGGTACTCAGAGCTGCCACCACACTGGATGCCTGTCCAATTGACAATATACTGTAGAAACTTGATTATCTGGATTGAACAGGACAAATACATAATAATATATTACATTATATAGAAAAATATTTGGTGGATATTATGTTGTACAATATTATGTAATGCGGGGTAGAGCAGTAGGTAGTGGGCAGCCCACACACCATTACGGCATGTAGCAATTCGGCATTCAGAAGCACTTTGTTCGTTTCGTGAGTGGGTATATTTTCAATCGCGATTTATAAAAAAAAATTATTTAATACCAATACATTACCAAAAAAGAATATGTATTGTGCTAATGCTAAAATACAAAACAGCAATCATTAAGGCCCTGAAAGGAGGTGAATTGGGATGTTTTTTGCCTGATAAATATGGAGTTATTTATTTCAATCTTGGACATAAAGAAAAACAGTGAAAGCATTATAAAATTCTCTAATCAACTGATGAATGAAGATGGCAATTTAGCATTTATGACAGAATTTATAAGAAAAGCTTGAAATAAAAAAGTTGAAGAGGATGTCTACATGTGGTTTATTCAAAAGCAATCTTTTGGATAGCTGATATTTGGTCCATTATTATATGAAAAAGCGATACTTTTTATGACAAAATCAAATGGACACCCAAACATCAAAGCAAGTTCCAGTTGGCTCGGAAAGTTTAAAGGTTTGTTAATAGAGAACGTGAGATTCATGGAAAAAATCTTTCTGCCAACATATCTTTAGCAAATGCTTTTATAGAAACATCGAAGCTATTTTTATAAGAAGGATACAACAAAGACTTCATTTGTAATGCTGATGAGACTGATTTAAACTAGAAAGCACTCCCCCAGCAGATCAATATCCACCATAATGGTTTGTGACAATTTAACTGGCAGACACCAATTGCCATTGTTTCTTATTGAGAAGTCAAAAAATTCTAGATGCTTCAAAAGCATAAGATGTCTTCCAATGACATATGATCATCAGAAAAAAGCATGGATGAATGGTAAAATTTTCAATGAATGGTATAAAAAATGTTTATTCTGGAAGCAAAAGCATATCAAAAATCAATTGAGAAGGAAAAATATTATTATTATTACTCAATAATGCACCTTCACATCTTTTAATAAAATGTTTAAACCAGATTAACAAAATTGTTACAGCTAAATTTCTTGCACCAAATGTTACAACTGTAATACAACTAATGGATCAATGTGTAATGGAAACATTAAAATGCCTGTATTGAAAACAACTCCTTCGACAGCTATTATTTGCTGATAATAATGAGGAATCTGTTATAAATTTCTTTAAAAAATCAACTTAAAGGACTGTTGCTACATGTTAGTGGAAAGTTGAATTCTACATATGTGTCAACATTGAAAAAATCATGGAATAAAATCTTCAAAAGACCATTTGGAAGTTCTGATGACAGTATCACAAGTGAAAACATTATAAAAGAAGTCACAGAAACATTAAAACAAATTTCAATATGCAGAGAATGCAATGAAGAAGATGTCAGTTCATGGTGATTTTTATTATCCTGGATTCCAAATTTTGAATCATGATGAAATAATTGAGTCCTTGTCAAACATGAAGTAAGTGGAAGTGAGTCCTTTGTCAAACATGGAAGCCTGAGGTGACATGAATTCAAATTGAGGAAAGACAGTTGTAGAATAGATGTGTGGAAGTTTGCCTTTAGCCAGCGTGTGGTTGATTGCTGGAACAAACTTCCAACTGTCATTGTAGAAGTCGACAGCTTAAATAAATTCAAGGAAGAACTAGAAAAACAATTTAGAGCAAATGGATGGGTGAAATGGGAAGGAGTTTTTTTTTTTTTTTTTTGGCTGATACTGTAAAAACTTGCTTTTTTGCATCATATGCCTCTACTAATACTAATGCTAAGGAACAGAACCAAGAAGATGATGAGGAAGAAAATATTGGTCCTTCACATTCTAAAGCTTTTCAGTGTTTAGAGGTTGCTATGAAGTGGTTTGAGAGACAGGACACAAGGCAGCTTTTATTTTTTAAAAAGTGTATGTGATTTGGCAGCTAAGAAAAGGAGAGAAACTTTTAAACAAAAGTCAATAAGTGACTTTTTCTAGAAACAATAATTTTCTTTATATAAATATGTATGTATTACTATTACTTAATTATTTATTTATTTTATTATGTAATTTAAATATTTTTAATAAAACATTATATGTACTAAAATTACATGTAAAAAAATTTTTTTTCTTTGTTCAATTATACAAATTTTTCATTATCTGGACATCTTACATCCCATTTAATCCGGATAATCAAGTTTCTACTGCATTTCTTTGCATTTTAAATGCACAATATCTCTTGTCATCAACTGACATAATTGTTATGTACCATACATATTTTACAAAATAAGCAGATTATTATACAATGAAACAAAATAGATTCATCAAGAAAATGTCTAGAATAGTAAACTAGTATTAAACCTTCTATTTCCCATATTTAGTAAAAGTATTTCTAACAATTTAGAAAATGCCATAAATAATAATAACAATAACCAGGAAGAAGTATAAAATAATAATAATAACTAGAGAGCTTTGCTCGCCAACCTCCACACACACTTTTCTGCCGAAAATATAGAGGTATCACAGAGTAAAATCTTTTCTGTGTAAAAGACACACCTGTCGAAATGCACTGTTCGATATCTAATCAGGAAATGACCTATGTAATTATTTACCTGTGCATTTGCAGTGATGTAATTGTCTCACCCACTTGTACCATGTGACCTACATCCCTCTTCTCCCATTGGCTATCCCACCAAGTGGCATTCTCAAGGTCGAATAAATATCACTATGTAATTATTTACCTGCATTTACACAGGTCACTTAGGAAAAGGCCTTTTGCTTCGGGTTCCATAATGCATGAATATTTTAGTCCTGCATCTGAAAGAGCAGGACTAAAATATTTACAAACTATACAAATATTTAAAATATTTACAAAATACTAAACTATTCACAAATATACAAACTCTATCGGGACAATGGATCCCATCATCAGCTGACATTAATATACAAAAAACTTTACAATGGAACATCAAACAATGCCGGGCATGGTCATGTATTAGACAGTGAAGCATGTGCAAGAGGTTGGTGAATGCTATGGAGGCAGTTGTCTTGCAATGTGTCCCACATACACACTCTACATTGTCAACAGTAAGTGTCTGATTCTGTCCAGTAACCCATTCATATTCCTTCGTTTTAACGTTCACCAACCTCGTGCACATGCTTCACTGTCTAATACATGACCACACCCGGCATCATTTGATGTTCCATTATAACATTTTTTGTATATCATTGTCAGCTGACGAAGGGACCCATCATTCCGATATAGTAGAATATGATTGTAAATAGTTTAGTATTTTGTAAATATTTGTGTAGTTTTGTTACTATTTGTATAGTTTTGTTATTATTTGTATAATAATAACGTTATAATGCACTGATTGAAATCTAATCAGGAAATGACCTATGTAATTATTTACCTACACATTTGTAGTGATGTAATTGCCCTGCCCTCTTCTCCCATTGGCTCAAATAAATATCACTAGGAGGAAAACTTTTTTAATGTATGGTTAGATAATAATAAATAAAGACCAGGTAATAATAATAAAGATGAGGTAATCAATGCTAGGAACTACAGGAAATACATTGTCAAGGACCCTGGAGTGACAGATGACACATGTCAATGTGACATATGTCATCTGTCAGTGTGTTGGATTGTTTCAGGGGCCAGAAACAATCCAGCACATCACGATGGGATACAGAATGATCACCCAGATGGAGTATACTCATACACACAACCAGATCACCACGATAACACATCAGAAGCTAATGCAAAAATACCAGTTGATCAAAGAAAGTGTACTGTATTACAAATAAGAACCCCCATGCCACACTAGACAATCCTACTCACAAACTATACTGGGACTGTGCCATAATAATAGACAAGATAATCCTGCACGACAGACCAGACAATAATCCTGATCGACAAGAAGGAAACAGCTACCTACCCGATTGACATAACAATGCCCAATGCCAGCAACCTCCAGAAAATCTATGAGGAAAAGATCAGGAAGTACACACTCTTAAGATAGGAAGTCAAAGAGAGATGACATACAGAACAAGATATGACCATCCTGATCACCGTGTCAACCACTAGCACTGGTGTCAAAGAGCCTCCATAAGAACTGTATAAATAGGCCTCCCAGAGAACATTTACATGAAATTCTAGAAAGACATGATCCTGAACACCTATAGGTCAGAGTTCCTTGATCAACAGTAATAATAATAACAGTAATCAGAACACAACCAACTCATCCCCACCCCATGCACTTGGTGCCATTACCTGTCACAGGCTGGAAAATATCCCATAAGGAGAAAAAGTCTGGGAGGCTTATTGACATAGAATGCTATGTCAATAAAGAAAGAAGCGATCTTGAACACCTATAGGATAGCCAGTGTTCCTTGACCTTGTGTTCCTTGAATAATAACAGCCCACACACCTAGTACCAGACCCTTTGTGGGATGGAAAAACCCCATGAGGAGAAAGAATAATAATAATAATAACCAGGAATTTAAAAAAATAATTGTATTGTTTTCAAACTATGTAATAAAATTAATATAGATTGAATTTTTCTGTTCATTTTTTTCTATGACATCATTAACAATTTTGTTCCTTTCTGTTTGCTTTTGCTGAAAAAATTAAAGAATCTATTCATAATTACTCAAGATTCCATTCTTAAAGTCAAGATATTAACGAAGAAAAATTACAACTGACTAAGTGGCTAAAATAAAATGCATGACATCAACTACCATGGATCAATCATAACCAGTTGATTATAACTCAAACAATGATTTTAGTTACTATGCATGAAATGCTTAAAGGTACTCACAGCTTTTTTGCACAGTAAATAAAGGAAGGATAACGCAGCAACAGAAGAACTTTATTACTGTTTACATGATATTCAACAATTCCACGCTTGTTGATCTCGAATTCAGCCATATTATGTTGTAGCAAAACACAGAGCGCTTTCTTAACCTGAAAAGTAAGAAAGGAATTCAGATGATCAAAATGTATCTGTAATGTACTGAAATAAATAAAATTATAGGTATTTCAGCTGAATATTTATTGAGTGGGAGGGGAAGGTATGTGGTGTGTGTGTTCTCAAATTTTCTTAATAACAGCCTACTAATGATCTATAGTTACAGTATTTCTGGTAACCATGAAGCAGAAACAATACTTAAACTGTTGTTTGCTGATACTATATAATGCTCAAAGGATGCAATTACATTTTAGAAAATTATTTGCCTTGGAAGACATGCACTTAACTTAAAGATGGACAGAGCTTCCTAAAAATTGTATGATGTCCTTTTTTTAACATAACCATATTTATTGCCTTTTCTTCAAAATATTATTTTATCCTGAATAATGATTAAGATTTTCTAATAATTTTAAGCCATTGCACATCATACCAAATCACACAGGGTATTTTTTATCCTGAATAATGATTAATATTTTGAACAATTTAAGCGCATGGTGGTCATTTTAACCTATACAATGGGGATTTCTCAAATTTTTCATAGAGAAATCATGTAAAAATGGCTTTTCATGAAATTATTAGGAGTTTACAGTGGAAAAATAGCATGATTTAAGAGTTAAAAGGGGAAAAAAAAGAAGATTCGGGTGAAAATGACTCCCGCACACATATCAAGAGGTCATAATCATGTTATATTTTATTTATAATTACCATATAAAGTTAAAATATATGTGCAAGTTTGTAATTTTTGTCCTCCGTCCATATATTAGTCAAATATATACTTAGGGCCAGACAGGTAGGGATGGTAGGGTGGTAAACTCTGGCAGAGCCAGATATGCATCTTTGTAAAAACCATTGTAATTGAAATCATATTTCTTAAGAATAAAAACAATAGACACGTATAAATTCCTTTATTGACAATTCAGGAAATAAAATAAAATTTAATTTAAAAAAATATATAGGCAATATTCCTGTACAGACTAATCCAGTAAGGCTTACAAAATAATGAAATTTCATACAGTGTTGTTCATGTGGAGGAC
Organism: Mastigoproctus giganteus; assembly: GCF_048544385.1. NCBI lineage: Eukaryota > Metazoa > Arthropoda > Arachnida > Uropygi > Thelyphonidae > Mastigoproctus > Mastigoproctus giganteus. The sequence goes on from NC_143584.1 coordinate 221,246,794, forward strand.
ACACAGTGAGGCTTTTACAGTTTAAATGGTATCCATAGAAGAAAGTCAAGTGATGTCAAATCTAGAGATTGTGCAGGTTGGTTAATGTCTCCACAGTTCTGAACCTGTCAGAAATAATTATCTCAACATACTGATTGTGGCTTCTGCTGTGACAGATATTGTTGAAACAACAACTCCAGTACAGTGACATCTGTACTGGAGAAGTAATTCAAAAATAATTCTCAGAAATTCTTCTGAGAAGTAATTCAAAAATAGTGTGCAACTATCTCTGTGATGTATACAGTACTTTGTAAAGGCCAAAATGTAAGTAATGTGTGTGTGTATGTGTGGTTTATAGTGGCATAGTGTTTAGGATCAGTACATATGGTGCAGATGTGGGAACCACATCTGCACCATATGTACTCTATGATGAAATGCAGAACTATTGCAGGTGCCTCCGTAGCCAGGTGGGAAGGAGCAGCAGTGCGTAGCACACGCTTCTTGATTAGACCGGGGTTCGAGCCCGTCACCACCAAATACGAAGGATGCGGAAAGGTCACGAAATGACCACCGCATATCCCGGAGCAATATGGCCTTAGTTGCTAATGCTCCTAAAAATCAAACAACAACAACAACAGAACTATTGCAAAATACAGGAAAAAGTGTAGTGTCTGGTGTATGTAGTATTGTGTTTTGTTCTATTGTTGTGTCTGGCTACTTGGCAGCAGGGCCTCTACATTGCCTACCACCACAGCTGAGAGGTGAGCCAGGCTGCCCATTATACTCTGGCTGGTCTCCGCCAGGGTCACCAGAAAGCTCAGGTGACCCTGGCAGAGGAGAAGGGCGAGTTGGGGTAGATAGCATGAGAGTGGGACTCATAGTCAAGAGAAAGACAGAAGGATGAGGATTTGTTTGTTTTGATTTTTTATGGTGCAAAAACAACTATGGTTATATTGCGCCATGTCACAGAAGGACGAGGATGGAAAGAAGGCATCCTTTGGATGAGATGGATAGGTAAGGGATGAAAAGTAGGTTACTACCTCTTCTGGGGGCCCTCCCAATAGACAGGTTAAAGTTGATAGAGTTGCAAAGCTAGAGTGCCCCCCCATAGGAAGGGCCGGCATTTGGCAGCTGTTTCCTATGATTCATCCAAGTGATTTTTCTTTAATTGCTAGTTTACTGGTCTTGCCACTGGCTGAGCTGTGGTAGAGTTGTCCTGGTCTCAAAAGCAGCTTACACAAAGGCTGAGAGCTGTTTGTAGGTGTCTTCATTAGCAAGGGAGTGGTGCTCCTTACAAAGAGGGAGAGACAATAGAGAGGTGAGCATGTGGCTTCTAGGGACATGGTAAATTGGTGATCGTATGGCATATGCTCCCAATTTTCATCAATTCCTAGTTCAGTCAACTTGGCCTTGAAGGAGCCATGGCCAGTTAATTTTTTAATTTATAGGTGACGTACAGGCCAGAAGCATACCAAGGTGGTGGATTCAGATAGGTCATCAAAACATCTGGTACAATTTTGTGAGTGACTTGTCCTTTGGTTGAGGCAGTCCAGTCCAACTGGCATCTGTGGAGGAGGTGGGACAATGTTTTTCCTTTCCTGTTTCTAGTTAGCATTAGCATTAGTAGAGGCATATGATGCAAGAAAGCAAGCTTATGCAGCATCAGCCAAAAAAAAAAAAAAAAATTTCCACTTCACCCCTCCGTTCGTTCAAAATACCCGTCCAGCTGAGCCTTAAATTTATTTAGGATATCAACCTCCACAAGGGATGGAAGTCTGTTCCACCAACCAACTACCCGCTGGCTAAAGGCAAATTTCCGCACATCTATCCTACATCTGTCTTTCCTCAATTTGAATTTATGCCCTCTCAGGTGATTATTCTGAACGAGAGGAAGAATCCCATCAGCATTGAGCATGCTCAAACCATTCAAGGCTTTATACACCTCTATCAGATCACCTCGCCAGTGCCTAGTCTCCAGACATTGTAATTTGCAAAACTTAAGCCTTTCTTCGTAAGAGCAACCCTTTGTTCCATTCACTAATCTTGTTGTCCTTCTCTGTACTCGTTCCAGCAGCTCTACATCCTTCTTGAAATGAGGCCTCCAGACCTGTATACAGTACTCAAGGTGTGGCCTGACCATTGCCTTATACAAGGGAATAATCACCTCCTTATCCCTGCTAAAAAAATTCCTGTATATCATTGACAAGACACCATGAGCTACTCTTGCATCCCGTCTGCACTGCTCAAAGAACTTCATATCTGCCAGCACAATTGCCCCTAGGTCCTTTTCATTCTCTACCACTGTCAGTGTAGTACCAAAGAATTGATACTTTGCTCTGGGGTTGCTGTTTCCCATATGTAGTACTTTACATTTGTCAACGTTAAACTTCATTTGACACCTCTCAGCCCATCTGCTCAACCTTTCCAGATCCTGTTGCAGCAGCATAGCATCAGTAGTGTCCTTAACAACCCTGCCAACCTTTGTATCATCTGCAAACTTGGACATTAAGCTTGATATACCATCATCAATATTATTTATAAATACAGAAAACAATAATGGACCCAACACTGAACCCTGAGGGACTCCACTAATAACATTAGTTCACGATGAGCAGTGTCCATTGATTACCACTCTCTGTCTTCTCCCCCTCAACCACCCCTTTATCCCTAGCAGCAATTTGCCTCCAATGCCACACTGCTCCAATTTGTGCAGAAGTTTTCCATGTGCAACAGTATCAAAAGCCTTTCTAAGATCCAAGTATATAATATCAAAGTTCTTCCCTGCATCCAGCTCTTTTGTGACTGCATCATAATATCCACTCAAATTAGCATTAGTAGAGGCATTTGATGCAAGAAAGCAAGCTTATGCAGCATCAGCCAAAAAATAAAAAATAATAAATAAATAAAAAATAACCACTTCCACTTCACCCCTCTGTTCTTTCGAAATACCTGTCCAGCTGAGCCTTAAACTTATTTAGGCTATCAACTTCGACGACAAGGGATGGAAGTCTATTCCACCAACCAACCACCAGCTGGCTAAAGGCAAATTTCTGCACGTCTATCCTACATCTGTATTTCCTCAATTTGAATTTATGCCCTCTCAGGTGATTTGGTCAGGCAAGACTTCCCCTTAACAAAACCATGCTGTGTCCAAGCTATAACTGAAGTCTTGTCTAGATGATCCTGCAGTGCTTCTTTAACCAGTGCCTCCATTAATTTTCCTGGAACAGAAGTTAAACTCACAGGTCTATAATTACTTGTGTCAGCCTTTGATCCTCCTTTGTGAATTGGGGTCACATTTGCACATCTCCAGTCTATGGGTACCTCCCCTGAGTCCAAGGAAGCTCTCATAATTATGGCTAAGGGTTTGCTTACTTCGTTTAATATAACTGGATAGATTCCGTCCACCCTAGGTGCCTTTCTTGTGTTTATCTTAAACAATTTCTCCTCCACTTTACTCTCAGTTATTACAAGATTATCTAGCTTACTGCCAGAGTTGAATACACTTCTGGCATTCCCCTCCCTGAATAACTCATCATGTGTGTTTGTCGATGCAAAATATTCATTTAGTTTGTTAGCTACCTGAGTAGGATCATCAACAGTTGAACCATCAATATCAAGTGGACCAATCTGATTCATCCTCTTCCTTCTAGAGTTTACATAAGTAAAGAACTCTTTGATGTTTTTCTTTGCATCCTTTGCCAAAGATTTCTCATAATCTGCTTTTGCCTGCCTAACCTCCTTTGTGACTTGGTTACAGACCAGCTTATATCTATCATAGGCTTCTGTGTCACGTGTTAATTTATATGTATCCCATGCATTTTTCTTCTCTGCCATTTGTCTCATTAGTTCATCTGACATCCATTTAGGCCTAAACCTTGAACAATATTTCTTAGTTGGTATGTAAAGCCTGGTAGCTTCCAAGATAAGTTCTTTGAATGCTTCCCATTTTGAATTTGCTGTTGGTAACATCATCAGTTGGTCCCACTTTATAGAATTTAAATACTATCTCAGACCATCGTAGTCGCCTTTACGAAAGCAATAACCCTTCCCTTTACCCCTGATGGTGGTTACCTCTTTGAGTAAATACCAGTTCAGCACACTGTGATCACTGCCACCTAGTGGTTCCTTTATCTGCAGATTCTTAATGCATGAAGAATCACTACTGATAATCAAATCAAGTATATTACTCTCTCTAATTGCCTCCCGAACATGCTGATGTAGAAACAATCATCCAATAAATCCACAAAAGCCTTGCTAGTGTGTAAGTGACCAACCCACAAATTCCAGTCAATATCTGGAAAATTAAAATTCCCCATTATAAGACTTTTTGATTTACTGGCCCACTCTATTTCTCTGTACATTTTCTTATTATACTCATCAGAGTCATTAGGCCTATAGCACACTCCTACTCTCAATTTTGATCTCCCAATGCTTATGTCACACCAAACTGACTCAACACTGCCCCGTCCAGCAATGTCGACTGGCTTCACTTCCTTGGATTTTTATGTGTTTCTTAACTAATAGCATAACCCCTCCTCCCTTCCTATCCTGTCTATCCTTTCTGTAGACGTTGTACTCCCCAAATTCCAGTTCTGCATTCCTTATATCTGTGTGACACCACGTCTCTGATATCCCAACAATATCTGCCTTTGATGCTTTGAGCAATACCTCAAATTCATCAAATTTATTTACCAAACTCCTAGCACCCTAACACAACCCATGTGTTTTCTTGTACTGCAATGACTCCCAGCAGTCTCTGAAACATCCTGCATCTTGTTTTCCAGGCTTCTGCTCATTCCAATAGAAGCAGTGCAAGAATCACTTTCACCTCTGCCAGTGGCTACTGTTAATCTATTAGTCCTTGTATCCCCCCAAGCTAGCAGTTTTCCAACTCACCTAACACTGCCTCGATAGCATCAGCAAATATTCTTGCACCCTTTCTATTTAAGTGTATCCAATCCCTGTAGAAGCAGTCTCTCCTGTTAACAAGTACAGACCAGGCAGAAAAAAATTCTACCCCTTGAGCCTTGCACAATCTTTCCAGGGCCGAATTGATCGACAAGGCTCTCATCATATACTCCCTCCTATCGTGTCTGGGCAGAATTGCAAACACTTTCAAATTCAACCCTAATTCACGGCTTTTTTTTAACAGTGACCTGTACTTGTTAAGTAATTCTGCCGGTCTCCTAATCTTAATATCAACGATATCACCTTTTGTGCCCTTAAAAGATGATATCCGCTCTACAACGTCATCAACCTTTGCTCCTGGCAGACATACCCTGGTCCTGTTTCACCTATCGTTGTTGGTGAGGTCAAGAACATAGTCCATGATGGTCACTGGCAGAGTTTTCCTATGGTGGTATAAGAGCCCTCTTGCAATCACTTCCATATGCAAGGAGAGTGCACCTGCCAGGACCTGAAGTGCAGGTATGCTAACAGTACAGCATGCCCTGGGTGTTGGTGGATAAGGTATGCCTTTGAATTGTATCCAATTTCGTTCTATTTCTTTCAAGGATTATTCTGTGGCACCAGGCACCTGCACCATAGCAGGGAGCAGAACAGCCTTATCGATGACTGTTAATGTTCTTCTTTTTAGACCTCAGTCACATCTTGTGATTCTAAAAGTCATGCCTGTGTATTTCCTGATTTTTTCTGCAAGATGTTGGAGATGAGGGTGGAAGGTAAGTTTACTTACCAACTATAACGCCTATATATTTGAGTTTGGTTACAAGTTTTACTTGTCGCCATCAACCTTGAGTGTTGGTGATCAAGTAGCACTGAGGATGCCTTTGATTAGAATTGCTTGAAACTTTTCTGTTGATATTTATAGTTTATGTGTGATAGTCCAATCGTGGATAACTTTTAGGGCCATATTTATCCTCAAGCTGAGCACATGTGTTTGCATCTGTAATGATAATCAGGTTGTCTGCAAAGGCTCGTCTTGTACATACTCTATGTTGGTATTCAGGAGCTCATATAGTACGATTGACCATGAATCGTACTGACTCATCTAGTATGATTGCTTGGGGCGATTGACATTGGCCCAAGCACAGACCTCTGGTGACAGCTGTGTTATGTCCAGACCATGACTATGTGACTCATCAGATAATTCTGTAGGCAGGAGTAGAGAGTTTCTGGGAGGGCGGCAAGCCTCAGATGCCTCATAATGCTAGGCCACCAGAGGACGTCAAAGGCTCCCACAAAGCCTATGGAGACAGCAAGCTGATATTTTTGGTCAGTTGTGGATGGAGCAGTGGTGAGGGTCAACAGAGCGTCCTCAGTGCAGCTGCCTTTCTTGAACCCATGTTAGTGTGGGGATTGTAAATTTGCCTGATTGTAGTAGTTGGTTGCTCTGGTATGCAATATTTGTTCCAATATTGTCCTCCAATTATGGTTAAAGAAAGTTTTCACTCATGACCAATATCCTTCCTGTTCACTGTTACTGACACACCTTATTAATCTTGAAGAAGTACAGTCCAATTACTCAACTCTCTGCATAATTCCACATCACACAGTCATACACTGAGGATGAACAATTTCTCTTTTGCACACTTTTGTGGATTTTTTTTTTTTTTTTTTTTTTTTATGAAAACCCCCAAACACAAGAGGTATTAGGACCTATAATACTTAGTACTGTACTGTGCATGGGCTGAAGGTCGAGAAGGTAAAAGAAGATACTTGTTGACATTTGAACTTGAACTTTTGTAGATTAATTTTCAAGAAACATGTATGAAGGAAGGTTTCAGAAAAAGGAAGTTGAATGAATAAATGAGAAAGAATAAAAGTTGGTTCTGTGAGTTTGAAGTTGGACAGTAAAAGGATGTTGACTGATTGCAGCACATGTTTGGACTGCATTGGAAGAGAGAGCGGGAATTATAGAAGCCAATTCAAAACAGTGCTAGTGGAAGTATTTATAGAAAAGGCTGCAGAAACAGAACATCTATGAGACAGAAAGTGGAGAGACACTGTTAGAGATGAGTAATCAATTAACTTAACTGCTGTCTAATGAATGGAATCTAGAAGCCTGAGAAAGGTTTTGGGACACCGCCCCAGATGTTACAATATTCCATGGTAGGACAGATTTGCAATTTGTACAGAGTGAACTACTGTTTGGAAGACAAGTAATGCTGAGAGTAAAACAGAAAACCAAGTTTTTTAGATGCAGAGGAAGCAATATTTGTAATGTGGTTATGCCAAGAGAGATTAGAAGTCAGACAATCCCCAATAGAGATATATGATCTTGCCTAGAAATCAGTGTCATCATAGTTAAGCATAGCGCAGAAAAATCCTTTTTGCAAGATATAAGACAGGACTGGATTTTAGAAGGATTGAAATCAACTAAGTTAGCTTTGCTCCATTATAGAATTAGCTGGAGAACAGCATTCAAGGAATTTGTAGTGGATATTCAAGAAGTTGAAGCTGTTTGTGCAGGACAAGGTTTCTCAGACTGGAAGGTGGAATGTAATATGCTATCATCAGCAAAACTATGGATAAGATTTCTGGTCAATGGAAGTCATTAATATAACAAAGGTCATTAATATACAAGAGAAAAAGAGCAGAAGAAAGAACTGAACACCAGCATTAGTGAAGTGAGAGGACAGAGAGATTTCTACCACCACCCACAGTGAGCAGTCAGAGAGAAAACTAGATACCCAATTATAAAAAACAGTTGGCAAACCACAAGATGGAAACTTATTTAGAAAACCTTTATATCAAATGATCAAAAGCTTTTAAAATGTCAAGAGAAACTGCTTAAGTTTCACAAAACTTTTCCACTGAATTTGTCCATAGGTGGGTAAGATAAGCTGGATATCACATTGGATTGATGCTTACAGAATCCATACTGGCGATTGTTGATCAGATGGAAGGTTTCTAGATAGTTTAAGAATTGGTAGTTAATTTATTTTACTTTAGAAAGAGTTGAAGTAAGTGCAATGGGACGATAATTGGATGGGAGAGACTGAAGGCCACAGGAGGCATTGAATAGAGTGTACTGGGAATGGTGGGAGGTGATTTACCAAGATCATCAATACACGAGTTGGAAGAAATATAAGATGCTAGCAGGTCTGCTTTATCTTTGGCTGAAGTGACAATAGAACCATCTGGTTTTGGCAGAGGTGGAAACAGAGGTGGGCAAAAGTTGCAGCCAATAGCTTTGGCAAGAGACAATGTTTGTTGTTTGTTATTTGGTTTTTAGGAGCATTAGCAACTAAGGCCATATTGTTCAGGGCATATGCAGCAGTCATTCCCTGACCTTTCCGCATCCTCCGTATTTGGTGGTGACGGGCTTGAACCCCGGTCTAATCAAGAAGCATGTGCTACGCACTGCTGCTCCTTCCCACCTGGCTACGGAGGCACCTGCAAGAGACGAGAATGCTTGACTACCATTTGGACAAGAAGCAAGTTTTCTACTCTTAGCCTCTTCAAAATTTTCTGTGGCCCACGATCAAACTATTTAAATGAAAATGAGTTTTGTCAGACAATGCCAATTTCAAAATCTGGCAGATTTCTTCACCAAGCTGTACTTGGCAGATATAGCACTCTCTTCATAATTTGCCTTGGAAATTGTTATTATTATTAGCTATATGGTGCAAGGAATCTTGAGGCTTATGCTGCACCAACCAAAAAAAAATTTCTGAATTATCATGAGAGAGAGAGAGAGAGAAAACAAGAGTCAGAAGTAGAAGGGGATCACCAAAAAAGAGAAGAATGATGATATCCAGCTCAGGACCCTGGGTGTGCCAAGCCCATACTCACCAGATGTGAGCTCTTTGGGGTTGTTTTAGCAATTCAAAGTTCTGATTATTGTCCCTCCTCTGGCAGAATTATTTGGGCTGCTCAAAATACTCTAGTGCACAATCTCAATACTACACTCTGTTTTTGCAAATCTTCTTAGTTCACTGTATGTTAACCCCCAGGGGCTCACGTTTGGTATGGGCTTGGCACACCCAGGGTCCTGGGCTGCATATCATCATTGTTCTCTTTCTTGGTGATTCCCTTCTACTTCTGACTCTTGTCTCTCTCTCTCTCTCTCTCTCTCAGGGTAATTCAGAAATTTTTTTTTGGCTGGTGCAGCATAAGCCTCAGGCTTCCTTGCACCATATAGTTAATAATATGTCATTAACCATTTCACTTTCTTGAAATCTTGCCCCATAGCAATGGATAATGTGTTCAGAAAGAACAGCACTTACATGATTTTCTCTTTAGTGTACTCTTCAAGTGTCTACAACAGAGCAATTGTTTTTAAAACAGATTTCCACTTCACTATAACAGAAATTTCACCTTTCATCCATCAAATTTAAAAAAAAAAAAAAAAAATCATTACTTTTAGCGAATATAATAATATAAAATCACTATACTAATTCAGGAAGACAATAGGATTATTAAAAGAAAATTTTATATACATTTCTTTTAGTAATCCAGAACTGGTTGTTCTATAACAACCAAATTCTCTGCCTGCACTTCACAATGGTGGGAGTATTAGTAATCCTGAGTATAACTCCAGTGTTCTCCAAAGAAAATTTTGCAAGTCGGATGGCATTATGAAGTAGCTGGGTGGGGAAGTGTAATACTTCACAATATAAAATTTTCTTTTATAAATGTGACTTATGTGATCCAGAGCAAAAATTAATTGCATAATTTAACATTATATGCTCCTGTTGCATTGATCTCAATTGCATGGTTTGTTCAAATTGCATGTTATATAGTTAATAAATTCATAGCATGTTGTATAGTTAATAAATTTCATGAGCTTGAAGTTCTAGTCAAGACCAAAGGCAGATATTGTTGGGATATCAGAGACATGGTGTCACAAAAATATAAGCAGTGCAGAATTGGAATTTGGGGAGTACAATGTGTACAGAAAGGACAGACAGGACAGAAGGGAGGAGGGGTTATGCTGTTAGTTAAGGAACACATAAAATATAAGGAAGTGCATCCAATTGATGTTGGTGAACAATGCAATGCTGAGTCTGTTTGCTGTGACAAAACATTAGGAAAGGGAAAACGAAAGTAGGTGTATTTGTTATAGGCCTAACAAATTTGATGAGTATAATGAGCAATTGTGCAGAGAAATAGAGGGGGCCAGTAAATTAGAATGTCTTATTATGGGGGATTTTAACTTTCCAAATATTGACTGGAACTTGTGGATTGGTCACTCACACGCTAGCAAGACTTTTTTGGATTTATTGGATGACTGTTTTCTACAGCAGCATATTCGAGAGGCAACCAGAGGGAGTAATACTCTAGATCTGATTATCTGCAGTGATTCTTCATGCATTAAGAATTTGCAGATAAAGGAACCACTGGGTCACAATGATCACAATGTACTGATATGGGAATTACTTAAATATGTAACTACCGTCAAGGCTAAAGGGAAGGGCTTTTGCTTTCGTAAAGGTGACTACAAGAGTCTCAGACAGTATTTAAATTCTATACGGTGGAACCAGCTGATGATGTTACCAACAGAAAATTCAAAATGGGAAGCATTCAAAGAATTAATCTTGGAAGCTACTAGGCTTTTCATAACCCCGGGGGCTCACATCTGGTGAGTATGGGCTTGGCAAACCCAGGGTCCTGAGCTGGATATCATCATTCTTCTCTTTCTTGGTGATACCTTTTTCTCACACTCTCTCTCTCTCTCTCTCTCTCTCTCTCTCTCTCTCTCTCTCTCTCTCACACACACACACACACACACACACACAGGGGGGCTAACTCGGGAATTTTTTTTTTTTGGCTGGTGCAGCATAAGCCTCAGGCTTCCTTGTACCATATGGCTAATAATAATAATAATAATAATAATAATACCAACAAAGAAATATTGTTCAAGATTTAGGCCTAAATGGATGTCAGATGAACTAATTAGACATGTGACAGAGAAGAAAAATGCATGGGATGCATATAAATTAACATGTGACACAGAAGCCTATGATAGATATACGCTGGTCTGTAACCAAGTTACAAAGGAAGTTATGCAGGTGAAGGCAGATTACGAGAAATCTTTGGCAAAGGATGCAAAGAAAAACAGCAAAGAGTTCTTTACTTATGCAAACTCTAGAAGAAAGGGGATGAAACAGATTGGTCCACTTGATATCGATGGTTCAACTGTTCATGATCCTGCTCAGGTAGCTAACAAACTAAATGAATATTTTGCATCGACATTCACACTTGAGGAGTTATTCAGGGAGGGGAATGCCAGAGGTGTATTCAACTCTGGCAGTAAGCTAGATAATCTTGTAATAACTAAGAGTAAAGTGGAGGAGAAATTGTTGAAGATAAACACAAGGCACCTGGGGTGAATGGAATCTATCCAGTTATATTAAAGGAGGCGGCAAAGGAAGTAAGCAAGCCCTTAGCCATAATTATGAGAGCTTCCCTGGACTCAGGGGAGGTACCCACGGACTGGAGATGTGTAAATGTGACCCCAATCCACAAAGGAGGATCAAAGGGAGATGCAGGTAATTACAGACCTGTTAGTTTAACTTCTGTTCCAGGGAAATTAATGGAGGCACTGGTTAAAGATGCATTGCAGGATCATCTAGACAAGACTTCAGTTATAGCTCGGACACAGTATGGTTTTGTTAAGGGGAAGTCTTCTCTGACCAATTTGATTGGATACTATGATGTGGTCACAAAGCAACTGGATACAGGGAATAACTTTGATATCATATATTTGGATCTAAGAAAAGCCTTTGATACTTTTGCACATGGAAGACTGCTGCACAAATTGGAGCAGTGTGGCATTGGAGGCAAATTTCTGCTATGGATAAAGGGATGGTTGAGTGGGAGAAGACAGAGAGTGGTAATTAATGGACACTGCTTTTTGTGGACTAATGTTATTAGTGGATCCCTCAGGGTTCAGTGTTGGGTCCATTGTTGTTTTCTGTATTTATAAATGATATTGATGATGGTATATCACGCTTAATGTCCAAGTTTGCAGACGATACAAAGGTCGGCAGGGTTGTTAATGACATTACACTGCTGCAACAGGATCTAAAAAAGTTGAGCAGATGGGCTGAGAGGTGGCAAATGAAGTTTAACATTGACAAATGTAAAGTACTACATATGGGAAGCAGTAATCCTAGAGTAACGTATCAACTCTGTGATACCACAATGACAGTGGTAGAGAATGAAAAGGACCTGGAGATAATTGTGCAGGCAGATATGAAGTTTTCTGAGCAGTGCAGACAGTCTGCAAGAGTAGCTCATGGTGTCTTGTCAATGATATACAGGAATTTTTCTAGCAGGGATAAGGAGGTGATTATCCCCTTGTATAAGGCAATGGTCAGGCCACACCTTGAGTACTGTATACAGGTCTGGAGGCCTCATTTTAAGAAGGATGTAGAGCTGTTGGAACGAGTACAGTTTAGTGAACGGCAACAAGATTAGTGAATGGAACAAAGGGTTGCTCTTACGAAGAAAGGCTTAAGTTTTTCAGATTACAGTGTCTGGAGCCTAGGCACCTGCGAGGTGATCTGATTGATGTGTATAAAGCCTTGAATGGTTTGAGCATGCTTAATGCAGATGGGATTCTTCTTCTTGCCCAGAATAATTGCCTGAGAGGGCATAAATTCAAATTGAGAAAGACGGTTGTAGGATAGATGTGAGAAAGTTTGCCTTTAGCCAGTGGGTGGTTGATTGCTGGAACAAACTTCGATCTGTCGTAGAAGTTGATAGCTTAAATAGATTCAAGGCAGAACTTGACAAACATTTGGCACATATGGATGGGTGAAATAAGGGTTTTTTTTTTTTTTTTTTTGGCTGATGCTATATAGAGAATGTTTCATATTACAACTGGCTTGCATTCAAATCTCCTGATTCATTTTCTACCTACACCACTTGCAACAGCTGTAAAGCACTTATTAATCAAGCCAAACTAGATTTTGAACAGTAGAGAAGAAAACTTACTTCTTGTTCTTTTTTTTTTTTTTTTTTTTTTTTTTTTATGTGAACCCCAAACACGAGAGGTATTAGAACCTATAGTACTTAGTACCGTGCTTGGGTTGGAGGTTGAGAAGACGAAAGAAGATATTTGTTGACATTGGACTTGAACTTCTGTAGATTGTAATTTTCAGGAAATACGTATGAAGGAAGGTTGTTCCAGAAAACGGCAGTTGAATGAATAAATGAGGAAGATGAAAAGTTGGTTCTGTGGGTTTGAAGTTGGACAGTAAATGGATGTTGGCTGGTGGCGGCACGTGTTCGGACTGTTTTGAAAGAGAGAGCGGGAATTATAGAAGCCAATTCAGAAGAACAGTGCCCATGGAAATATCTGTAGAAAAGGCATGCAGCAGAAACAGTACGTCTATGAGAAAGAGAGTGGAGAGACTCTGTTAGAGATGAATCATTAATTAACCTAACTGCCCTCTTCTGAATGGAATCAAGAAGCCTGAGAGAGGTTTTGGGGGCACCACCCCAAATGTGGGAACAATATTCCATGGCAGGGCGGATTTGCGATTTATACAGAGTGAGCAGCTGTTTGGAAGAAAAGTAACGCCGAGAGCGAAAGAGAAAACCAAGTTTTTTAGATGCAGAGGAAGCAATATTTGTAATGTGCTTGTGCCAAGAGAGATTAGAAGTCAAGGTAATCCCCAAAAGAGATATATCCTTTTGCCTAGAAATTGGAGTGTCACTAAAGATAAGCATAGGAGCAGAAGAATCCTTTTTGCGAGATATAAGACAAGACTGAGTTTTAGAAGGGTTGAAATCAACTAAGTTGTCTTTGCCCCACTGGAGAATTACCTGAAGATCGGCATTTAAGGAATTGGTAGCAGATTTTCGAGAAGTTGAAGCTGATTGAGCAGGGCAAGGTTTCTCAAAATGGAAAGTTGAATGCAATGTGCTATCATCGGCAAAACTATGGATAGGATTTCCAGTCAATGGAAGAAGGTCATTGATATACAAGAGGAAAAGAGTGGGGGAAAGAACTGAACCTTGGGGGACACCGGCATTAGTGGAGAAGTTAGAAGACAGAGAGCCATCTACCATCACCCTCAGTGAGCGATCAGAGAGAAAACTGGATAACCAATTACTAAAAACAGTTGGCAAACCATAAGATGGAAGCTTGTTTAGAAGACCTTTATGCCAAACACGATCGAAAGCCTTTGAGATGTCAAGAGCAACTGCTTGTGTTTCACCGAACCTTTCCATTGAAGTAGTCCATAAATGGGTAACATAAGCCAGAATATCACCAGTGGATCGACACCGACGGAATCCATACTGGCGATCGTTGATCAGACGGAAGGTTTCTAGGTAGTTTAAGAGTTGGCGGTTAATTGATTTCTCCATTACTTTAGAAAGAGTAGAAGTAATTGCAATGGGACGATAATTGGATGGGAGGGATTTGTCACCCTTTTTAGGAACTGGCTGGATATGAGCAAATTTCCAAGCAGAAGGAAAAACACCTTTGGAATAAGAAAATGAAAAAAGGCGGCAAAGAATAGGAGTAAGTTCAGGAGCACAGATTTTGAGAACAAGTGGAGAAATACCATCAGGACCTGGAGCTTTCTTAGCATCAAGATTCATCAAAATCCTTCTGATATCCTTTTGACGGAAGACCACAGGAGGCATTGAATGGACCGTGTTGGGAATGGTGGGAGGTGTTTTACCAAGTTCATTAATACATGAGCTGGAAGAAAAATGGGATGCTAGCAGGTCAGCTTTATCCTTGGCTGAAGTGACAACAGAACCATCTGGTTTGGTCAGAGGTGGAAGCAGAGATGGGCAAAAGTTGCGGCCAATAGCTTTGGCAAGAGACCAGAATGCTCGGTTACCATTAGGGCAAGAAGCAAGTTTTCTACTCTTAGCCTGTTCAAACTCTAGTTTGGACTGATTAATAACTGCTTTACAATTGTTGCGAGCTTTGGTGTAGGCAGAAAATGAAACTGAAGAATTAGAAACAAGCCAATTACGATATGCAACATTCTTCTCTTGAACAGCCTTAGCACATTTATTGGAAAACCAAGGTTTAGATAAAGGACGAGATTTTAAAGTGGAGTGTGGGATAAAGGATTCCATTCCTGCAAGAATAATTTCACTGACATGATCTGAGCAAACGTTGACATCAGGAGTTTTGAAACAGTAATCCGACCAAGGAAAAGAAGAAAAGAAGTCTCGCAGGTCATCCCATTTTGCATTCTTGTAATGCCAAACAACACGAGGTTGGGAATAGCCATGAGATAAAGGTTCCATTGGAGAAGAGACAATCACCAAGTTGTGATCTGAAGTGCCTAAAGGACCTCTCACTTCGACCGTGTACTTAGAAGGGTTGTTTGTGAGAAAAAGATCAAGCGTATTGGCTGTATGATTAGGATTGTCCGGTATTCTTGTAGGTAAATGAACAATCTGTGCTAGGTCATTAGTAATTGCAAAAGCCTCAGCATCTCGACCTGCTGGGTCGGTGTGACTAGAAAACGGAACCAGCTGGAGTTGTGAACATTAAAATCACCAAGGAAAATTACCTCACTGTTAGGAAAGTTGGACTGGAGAAAGTCAAGTTGCAACGAGAGGAAGTCAAAGAGCTCCAAGTGATTAGTGGAGTTGGGAGAACGGTAGAGACAACAGATGAATTTGACACAATGAGGTAGAGAGATTTTAAGCCAGAGAAGATCAAAGAGAGGAGATTCCAAATTGCCAAGTCTCTGACAGGGAATATCAGAACGAACATATGCACAAGTACCACCTTTGAGGCGAAAGGAATCATACAGCGAATAATTTGGGCATCTGAGATGAACAGTAGTTGAATCAGCCGATAACTGAGATTCTGTCAGAAAAAGTACATGGGGTTTGGCAGACTGCAAGTGGAAATGGACATCGTTGAGATTAGAATTGAGACCACGTATATTTGTGAAATGAATTAGGAAATCCTTGGGAGGTTTAGATCTTTTTGCAGATAAGCTTGTTCTATTAGTTTGACAATTCATGGTGTATTCAATAGTAAGAAAAAGTGGGTGGGACATGCTGTATGAAGTAATGAAATTTTTGGATATGGCGTGCATGTGGGAAGAATATACCCAGATCCTTGACATAACGTGGCCTCGACAATGCTCCCCGCATACACACTACTCGGACTCCCTCCAGTCACTATCTGGCAGAGTAGAGGTAGCAAGATTATACACTAGCTGATCCGGAAGCCTCCTAGAGAGTTACCAATAGGTTCGGTCCGGTGTACTAACTAGCGGCCGGCCTGCGAAAACCGTTTTAGAGCTGTACCCTCAAAATGTAAGGAATATTGGATCTCGCCACAACGTTCATCATAACCTCAAAAGTCATCAATCATACTGCATGATGGAAGAGATAGGGAAGGGTTGACCGGAACTTAGCTCTAGAGACTAAACATGGGTTCCACCACTTCAAGCCTCCAATAAGCAAAGTGGTGGTATTTCACCGGTTGATGAGAGTCATCTACCATGAGAGTCATCTGTTCAAATGTTATTCAAGTATTTTGGTCTCTTGCAAAAGCTACTAGCTGCAACTTTTGCCTATCTGCACGCCCACCACTGTTAAAAAATGATAGTTCTATTGCATCAGCTAAAGATAAAGCTGACTTGCTAGCATGCTACTTTTCTTCTAACTCATGTATTGATAATCTTGGTAAACCACTTCCTACCATTCCCAGTACACTCCACTCAGTGCTTCCTGTCATCTTCAATCAAAAGGATGTCAGAAAAACTTTGAACAATCTTCAAGTCAAGAAAGCTCCAGGTCGTTATGGTATTCTGTATTGCCTTTTTACACTTTCTTATTCCAGTGATGTTTCCCCTTCTGCTTGAAAATTTGCACATATCCAGACAGTTCCTAAAACAGGTTAGAAATCCCTCTCGTTCAATTATCGCCGCATTGCACTTATTTCTAATCTGTCTCAAGTAATAGAGAAATCCATTAATCCCCAAATGCTAAGCTATCTTAAAAATTTCCACCTGATCAATGTTTGCCAATATGGATTCGGTCAGTGTCAACTCACTGGTAATATACTGCTTATGTTACCCATCCATGGACCAATTCAATGGAAAGTTTGATGAAATTCAAGCAGTTTCTCTTGACATTTCAAAGGCTCTTTATTGTTTTTGGCATAAAAGTCTTCTAAACAAGCTTTCAACTTCTCCAAGGTTCACTTCTTTCTCCCACTCTTTTCCTCTTGTATATTAATGACCTTCTTCGACTGACTGGAAATCCCATCCATAGTTTTGCTGTTGATAGCACATTGCATTCCACCTGCCAGTTTGAGATCCCATGCTCTGCACAAACAGCTTTAACTTCTGAAATATCCTCTACCAATTCCTTAAATGGTGATCTCTAGGTAATTCTGTAATGGTGCAGTGCTAACTTAATAATTTCGATTCTTCTAAAACTCAGTCCTGTCTTATATCTTGCAAAAAAGGCTTCTGCTCCTATGCTGATCTTTAACGACACAGATTTCTAGACAAGATCTGCTATGGATAAAGGATTATGGATAAATATTAGGGATTATCTTGATTTCTAATCTCTCTTGGCATAAGCACATCACAAATATTGCTCCCTCTGCATTTAAAAAACTGGGTTTCTCTTTTTTTTCTTGGCATTACCTTTGTACTAAACAGCTACTCTGTAGAAAGCTCAAATCTGCCCTACCATAGAACTATTCCAGATCTGGGGCAGTCCTCCCCCATAATCTCTAACTCCATTTAAAAGAGGCCAGTTAGGTTAATTAATGACCCATCTCTTACAAAGTCTCTCCATTCTCTGTCTCATAGGTGTTCTGTTTCTTCTGCATGCCTTTTCTATATATACCTCCATGGGCATTATTTAACCTAACTGCCCTCTTGGGTTACTGTTACAAGAATGATTTATAATACATTGTGGCATGACCTTTTCTCTTAATGTTACTTTTATATTTTATTTTTTTAAAATATTGCTCATAAAATATTGCTCATTAAAATTTAGCTCATAACAAGTCATATGAAAAACTGTTACTCCTCTGGCAGAGAAGTCTAAGTAACTCTACATGCATGTGCTATTTTAAAAATCAGCAAGAAATAATTGAAAATGGTTCCCTTTTTAATGCTACCTATATGTTCAATATATATTATGAATGCAACGATGAAAAATCCATTTTTTTTTATAGTAGAAAGGTATATGGTAAAATGTATACTATATATATATTAATATATATAATAATAACACAATTATACCACATGAAAATCTTAACAGGTTTTATTGTACTCAAAAATAATACAAGCTCAATACTACACTAATTTGTTAGCAGGTGACGTTTCAGGATGCTTGCCAAATCCTGTCTTCAGAACATAACTGATACACTTTGGAGGAACTGGACTTCTTACTTCTTGCACTGTAACACAAACCTGCACTATAATACAGATCTGCTAATGAATTAGTGTAATATTGAGCTTGTATTATATATGAGTTTAATAAAACCTATTTGTTAAGAATTTTCAGATAGCATAATAGCCATTATTTTATTATTATATGTATATTAATATATACAGTATAAATTTTACCATATGGATAAAAACCACATAATGTCCTTTCCCAATTATAAAAGGCATATTTTTATTTTTTGAAAATAAAACCTATTCTGCTGCACCTTAAGTCTGTTGGCAATGTAAATTGAAAAACCAATGCACTTCAACGATTGGATGCCAGCCAGTAAATAGCATGGAAGCTACAGAGAGTGGAACAATTATTATTATTAGCATTATGAGTAGTGGCAAATGATGTAGGGAAGAATGCAACAAAATCAGCCAAAAAAACCCACAAACCTTATCTGACCATCCCTTCTAACATGTCTTAAATTCTCATATAATATTCTTAAATTCTAATATGTCTTAAATTTCAAGCTACCCACAATGCCAAGATGGTAGTTTGTTCCAACAATCAATTACTCTCTGGCTGAAAGCAAATTTTTGCACATCTATCCTGCAGCCTATTTAAGTTTACGTCCCCTTGTGTGCATTGTCAGGGAAAAGGGAATGCCAGCATCATTTATCCAATATATTTAGTCTTACACTCCAATGAGGTCTCCTTGCAAGCACCTAGTTTCCAATTGCTGCAATTTGAAGAACCAAAATCCTTTATTATTATTATTAGCTATATGGTGCAAGGAAGCCTGAGGCTTATGCCGCACCAGCCAAAAAAATATATATAATAATAATTCCCGAGTTACACTGAGAGAGAGAAGGGAATTACCAAGAAAGAGAAGAATGATGATATCCAGCGCAGGACCCTGGGTGTGCAAAGCCCATACTCACCAGATGTGAGTCCCCAGGGTAGAATTTTGTGGTAAGAGTACCTCTTTGGTGACCAGTCCAGTTGCTCCTCTCTCTGCACCTGTTCCAAGAGATCTGCATCTTTCTTAAAATCAGGCTTCCAGACTTGTATGCGCTACCTGAAATGTGGCCTAAACATTATTTTATACAATAGGATAATCATCTTCTTGTGCCAGCTAGCAAAGTTCCTGTACATCATTGATAGAACCCTACAAGCTGCTCTTGCAGGCTGTTTGCAGTGCTCAGAAAACATGTCAGACCTGTACAATTGCCCCCAGGGCTCTTTTGTTCTCCACCACCTTGACTGTGGTAACCACTAGTATGTTATTCTGCATTATTGTTACATATATGCAGTGCCCTGCATTTACCAATGTTAAACCTTAATTGCCACTGCTCAGCTAATCTACTTAATTTATCTAGGTCTTTCTGCAATAGTATGCTTTGATTCCTGTCATTAACCACCATGCCAACTTTTGTATCAAATACAAACAAGCTTGATATGCTTCCATCAATATCAGTAAAGAGTAAGAGGCCCAACACTGAGCCCTAAGGGACTCCACTAATTAGTCCACGAAGAATAGTGCCCATTTATAACCATTCTCTGTTTTCTATCACTAAACCATCCCTTCATCCACAGCAGTGATTGCCTCTAAGCAATCTTTTGTGTGGTACAGTGTCAAAAGCTTTAATGAAATCTCAATAAATGATGTCAAAATTATTACTGCATCCAGTTTCTTTCTTATTACGTTGTAGTAGCTAATCAGAATGGCCAGATGAGATTGCCCTTACAAATCTCTGCTTTGATTGCTGTATAACTACATTTGTGTCAAGATGATCCACCCACATTACTGCTTTAACCAGTGACTCCATTATTTTCACTGGAACAGAAGTCAAGCTTGTGTCATCACTGCATCTACCAGATGCTTGTGTATTGAGCATCTGGCAGACACAATGTGAATGTCTCTATTTTTGTCAGTTAGCATTAGTAGAGGCATATGATGCAAGAAAGCAAGCTTATGCAGCATCAGCCAAAAAAAAAACAAAAAAACCCTTATTTCACCAACCCACTCACTCCAAATGTTTGTCAGGTTCTGCCTTGAATCTATTTAAGCTATCAACTTCTACAATGACAGATGGACGTTTGTTCCAGCAATCAACCACCCGCTGGCTAAAGGCAAACTTCTGCACATCTATCCTACAACCGTCTTTCCTCAATTTGAATTTATGCCCTCTCAGGCGATTATTCTGAGCAAGAGGAAGAATCCCATCCGCATTGAGCATGCTCAACCATTCAAGGCTCTACACACCTCAATCGATCACCTAGCAGGTGCCCAGTTTCCAGACACTGTAATTTGCAAAACTTAAGCCTTTCTTCATAAGAGCAACCCTTTGTTCCATTCACTAATCTTGTTGCCCTTCTCTGTACTTGTTCCAACAGCTCTACATCCTTCTTAAAATGAAGCCTCCAGACCTGTATACAGTACTCAATGTGTGGCCTGACCATTGCCTTATACAAGGGGATAATCACCTCCTTATCCCTGCTAAAAAAATTCCTGTATATCGTTGACAAGACACTATGAGCTACTCTTGCAGACCGTCTGCACTGCTCAGAAAACTTCATATCTGCCTGCACAATTACCCCCAGGTCCTTTTCATTCTCTACCACTGTCAGTGTAGTACCACAGAGTTGATACATCACTCTGGGGTTACTGCTTCCTATATGTAGTACTTTACATTTGTCAATGTTAAACTTCATTTGCCACCTCTCAGCCCACCTGCACAACTTTTCTAGATCCTGTTGCAGCAGTGTACTGTCATTAGTGAGAGAGAAAATCTTTATTGCAACTAAATGAATACAATGTACATATATAGATTTAAGTGAAGTTACAATTGTCCCATCAGGGCCAATCCTTAACAACTCTGCCAACCTTCGTATCGTCTGGAAACTTGGACATTAAGCTTGATATACCATCATCAATATCATTTATAAATACAGAAAACAACAATGGACCCAACACTGAACCCTGAGGGTCTCCACTAATAACAGTTTTTCATGTTCAGTAAGCAAAACCAAAGATCTACAGCAAGATTAGACACTCTGTCATTTTACAGATGCCAAAGTGTCTAATCTTACATGGGAAAGGGAACCTCCTAGAGGAAAGACATGCTTTTGCTTGCCTGCTGTCTGTTAAACACCAAACAAAAAAAAAAAATGTCTCGTAATTCATAGTACATTAAAATTAAAACAGAAATGCCGTACAGCCAGTTAGAGTATATTGGTTCCCAGGAAGAAGGTACATGGGAGAATCTGATTTCATTTACAAAAAAAAAAAACAGAACCTGAAGATGCCATTCTAGCAGTGAAAAGTGAAGTTATCAAATAAAAATGATAAGACAATGAGAGTGGATACTATCCACATTGTAACAACTGACATTCCTGTGGTTATTCAATTAAAACCTTGTAAACAAAACCTGTCATCTGAATAATTTAAAATATGCATTCCTTTCCAAAATGAATCTTTAGTTATATCTCAGACACACTTATTGTTTTTCTTTGGTGACAGTTTGAATCTTACTAGCACCTCTGGAACAGTCCCCTTACTAAGAGACTCTTCCAGGGGTAACAGTCAGTGGATTGCTATGGTCCAGAACAGAGCAGTCTCTTGTTGCCATTTTATATTGTTTTCTACAAAATGTTGTCTACTATTTGCATGACTGCTAGGGGAGATTATTGAAAAGTCTAAGATCATCCTTGCCTGTTACATTTCATAATGTCCTAAATAATGCTTGCTTACAAAGCTCAAAAGCAGAATCACCACTATCAGATGGTCCAATCACTAACGGACACGACAGTTACTCAAGCAGTACTCATCTGATAATGGCTGCACTTTATCTTTTTTTCCCACTGCAGGATGGAAGAATCCTCAACAATTCATGCTGGGGGAAATGGACCATAATCTGCCACGCTGGTCCATTGCAGGTTGGCAGATCGACCGTATTCAGCAGTCAGGGGCTTGAACCCCGGTCTACTCAAAGAGCGTGTGCTACTGTACTCCCGCTCCTGACCACTCGGCTACGGAGGCCTTTCTCACCTGATAACTGGTGGCTTAAAATTAAAGTCTCAATGTTGTCTATGATTCGAAATTTTTTTTCTTTTTTTTTTGTGGATACACATCAAATTTTGGTGGAGAGACATGCATTTTCCGGTGTTGTGCTTGAAATACAAAACTCTGAAAACAACCGGAGTTATTCATGTCTCAATTTGTCCTGTAGGCATCTCACCGACCGGGAGCGTACAATCGGCCAAAATGATTTCTCTTCCCACTCAAGTTAACGTAATCCTGTCCTTTAACACCTGCATCCCAAAATTAAAAATTTTCATAAAAGGGAGCAATTACTGGATTAATAAGCATTTTATTCACTGAAAAATACTGTTTTCTTCATCATATAAGAAATCTTTCGCTAATACAAAGCAGAACTTTGTTGATCCCCATGAGTGACGTACACTTGGAACGTGAATGCAAGCAGAATAACAAGAAAATTGGGTACTTTTGGAGTAAATTTTTTCCATTGTACCTTCATGTATTTCTTTTCTGACACATTATTCGCGGGCGCAGCAATTTTCGAAAATTCACTGTATTGGAGTTATACCGAATTGAATCTGATGAAATAGTTGTGGTTTAAAAAAAAAAACTGCATTTTCAAGTGTTATAACTGCAATTTTTTTTTTTTTTTTAGGAATATGCTCGATTTTTAATTTTCTGTTTTATATTATCGAAAGTTTTGTTGTTTAATCAAAATAACAATATTCTAAAGTCAATAAAATGTAACTGCCTTTTTTGTTGTTGTTTATTTATTTATTTTTTATTTCAGACGCCAAAACCGGAAGCAATTTGATGCGTGGCCGATTTTTAAATTGGTCCCTTAAAGCGCAAGATTACTTAAATTATCAATATTCCAAAATTTTAATATTACATAATGTTTCGTGCTCATTTTGTGCTTCTGTACGTAGATCACACGGCAATAAATATAATCTAACCTTACTAAGAGGTAGTTTGGTTTCATCGCATATCATTCGCACTGATGAAAGGCTGTATTGTAGCAACACTTTTCCAACATTTTCAACGATTTCACCGAAATGTTCTTTTAATAGTATCCGACATAAGCTAATTTCAGTTTTCGACATGTTTCTGGTCACAATATAAAGCAATCCGAGACCAATTTCCCCAAAACCGCAATACCCAATTTCACTACCGCCATAGAACGGTACTCTCTGTACCAACGGGTTTCCCTTTGCTCTGCCTCTAGTGTGCACTGTTTCGGTTAGGAAGGAGAGTAAAGAATTGTTAATTAAACTACTTTCATATTCATGTTGTAAACCCGTACGCATCAATTTTTAATAATAACGTTTCCACAAGAAGCAAACAAATAACCATTTTAATGATATTTAAAGTGCAGCAAAGAACAAGTTACAACGCCACGTTTAGAGAAGCTAACCAACTCCGTATCGCAGGTCTTCGAACTGAGTGTACATGTATGTCCACTAGAGGGCGAGTTGAGAATATTACTATGGTAAATAATATTACCATATATATTATATTCCTTTAATTCTATTTCTTTAATTGCAGCTACGATGAATCCAAAGGTGGTTACCGATTTTTTTGTACTTTGCATCCTTCCCCTTTAAAATGCTTCGTAAATTTCACGCCCCTTCTAAAACAACTGCAAATGAACAGATCTGGCAAGAAATTAGCGGTGAGTATAAATACTTTTATAAATTAATATATACTCCAATACATTAATATAAATTAATATATATACTCCAATACATTGAAATAAAATACACTTCCTACCCCGATTAATGGAAAGGAAGTGGCTGCATCGTGAAGCATAACTTATCATATACAACCCCAGGGGGTTCACATCTGGTGGGTATGGGCTTGGCATACCCAGGGTCCTGAGCTGGATATTATCATTCCTCTCTCTCTCTCTCTCTCTAAGAGTAACTTGGGAATTTTTTTTTTTTTTTTTGGCTGGTACAGCATAAGCCTCGGGCTTCCTTGCACCATATGGCTAATAATAATAATAAAAATAATATCATTACTCTCTTTTTTTATTATTAATCTTGCCTCCTTAGGCATATCAGCAACTTATGCCATATTGTGCCATTGGTTTGTTGTTGGTTGAATGCTCCAACCAACAATGGTTGTTGAAGGATTTTAACAGCATCAGGAACATAGGCCATAAAAAGCCGTATATATTATATCTCTAAATTGCGCGTGTCATGTGGTCTATTTCAGGATCATCTAGATGATCCTGCATTGCAGGATCATCTAGACAAGACTGCAGGAATAATTCAGACACAGCATGGGTTTGTTAAGGGAAAGTCTTGGCTGACAAATTTGATTGGTTATTATGATGTGGTCACAAAGGAACTGGATGCAAAAAATAATTTTGATATCATATACTTGGATTTCAGGAAAGCTTTTGACACTGTTGCGCATGGAAGACTACTGTACAAATTGGAGCAGAATGGTATTAAGGGTAAGTTGCTACAATGGATAAAAGGATGGTTAAGTGGTAGAAGACAGAGGGTGGTAATCAATGGGTGCTGCTCTTCGTGGACTAATGTTATTAGTGGAGTCCCACAGGGTTCGGTGTTGGGTCCACTGTTGTTTTGTGTATTTATCAATGATATTGATGAAGGTATATCAGGCTTAATGTCGAAGTTTGCAGATGACACAAAGGTTGGCAGGGTTGTTAATGACAGTAATGGCAGTGTGCTACTGCAACAGGATCTAGATAATTTGGGCAGATGGGCTAAGAAGTGGCAACTGAAGTTTAACCTTGACAAATGCAAAGTACTGCATATGGGTAGAAGTAACCCCAGAGAAACGTACCAACTGTGTGGTACTACACTTAAGGTGGTAGAAAATGAAAAAGACCTAGGAGTAATTGTGCAGTCAGATACGAAGTTTTCTGAGCAATGTAGACAGGCTGCCAGGGCAGGTCATGGGGTTTTGTCAATGATATATAGGAATTTTGCTAGCAGGGAAAAGGAGGTGATTATCCCTCTGTATAAGGCAATGGTCAGGCCACGCCTTGAGTACTGCATATAGGTCTGGTTTGAATGCCTGATTTTAGGAAGGATGTAGATTTACTTGAGCGTGTACAGAGAAGGGCAACAAGATTGGTGAGGGGAATGAAGGGATCCTCTTACCAAGAGAGGCTTAAGTTCCGCAAATTGCAGTGGCTGGAGACTAGGCACCTGCGCAGTGATCTGATTGAGGTCTATAAGGCCTTGAATGGGTTGAGCATGCTCAATTCTGATGGGATCCTTCCACTTGTTCAGATTACGAACCTAAGGGGGCATAAATTCAATTAAGGAAAGACAGATGTAGATTAGATGTGCGGAAATTTGCCTTTAGCCAGCGGGTGGTTAATTGCCGGAACAAACTTCCATCTGTCGTTGTGGAAGTTGATAGGTTAAATAAATTTAAGGAGGAACTGGACAGGCATTTGGAGGGAATGGTGTGATTTTTTTTTTTTTTTTTTTTTTGGCTGATGCTGCATAAGCTCATACACTTGCTTTCTTGCATCACGTGCCACTACTACTACTACTACTACTACTACTACTACTATTTCCTATTTTCTGGAAAATCCTTTAACGAGCAGATCCTTTAGGTCCGTAGTTGAGACGTTGCAGATCGGAGTTGCTGTTACACGTTCCACAGGCCTTCCGTTATAGCGTGCTTGCCAGACAACATTCACTGTAAACCATATGGCTTCCTGGCAAACTCATTCACTAATATAGGTGTCCAGAAAACTCCTGGGTTTCTCAGGAGTTTTCTGGACAAAATCTCGTGTTCTCAAGACCTATTCCGGGATGTTGAGAATAGACTCGCAACAACAAGATCGCGTTGGGATTTTTGCATTGGACTCGTTCCAGATTGTTAGAATCCAGAGCGCCGCAGATGATGTTCTTTTATTCTAACTTGTGCTGTAGACAGTGTGTAGCAGGAGAATGGCTAAGAGGCAAGGATGAGTAAACAAAACAAAACATGATTTATTAAACATAAACAGATTACACAATTGGTTAAAAGAAGACAATAGTTATGTCTTTATATGATAACATCAATTTCTATACCTCTACTTCTGGCTAAACAATAGGTTAATATGACAATTATACACATCTACAAATTTGTCTGTGTTCTTCGTTTAACCTTGGGAGGACAGCTATTACTCGTACTCGGGTGAAACGATAGACATCTCGCTGTCTGAGCATTCAATTTTCAGCGTAAAATTAACCGGTGAGTTTGGCAACGTCTCACTGTATTGTGTAAAGTAATGAGTTACATTGGTAATACATTTTAGGGTCTAAGTGCAATAAATAGGCATTTAACAAAGTGCAAATCTTGGAGGAGAGATGTATGAGGGTAAAAAATAATACAAGAAGGGGAGGTTTATTGGTGGGCAGTTTCATTAGGTTTGTAATCTAAAACTAGGGTGGACTTACCAGAAAAGTCCTGGTAACCTCGGGGTTTGAAAAGCCAGCAGAGGAACCAATCGTATACAATCTTAGCCACGTTCTTGACTTGGTCTTCACTTATCTTCTTACGGCGACACAACTCTAACAAAATTAACTCCCGCTTCTCTCTCAAAAACAGCCACCTGCGAATCCCTCTGCAACCAACAACCACAACTCCAGCAACAACAACCCCTTTTTTCCTTCTTCCCCCTTCATTTACATATGTCCCACTTTTTGAGTTCCCCCAGCCTTGTATTGATTTACAGGTCAATTTTATGGAGAGAAGAAAAACACTGGGATTGTCATCTAGGGAACTTGACACAGCCAAAGATGGAATTTATGAGGAGTAGAAGGGGAACCTCATATTTGTATAGGGTTATTTCTCCAGACTGCCTAGCAGAGGCTACCAGACATAAAGCTCGCCCACTCCTACACAAGGCATCTCCAAACAACAAACATCCCGTTGCTACCTAGTTCAGATTACCCTAAACGGGTGTTTCTTTCTAGCGATACTTTTCTTTCCCGACAAAAGTCGCATACTTTCTCACCGTTTTTTGTAAATATTACATTTACAACGGTCGTCCGATCCGATCGAATAACGACCTCTCGCTGTGACCCAGCCGAACATATTACGGTGGAATAATGTTTCAACCGCTGCTTTCCCTAGCGCGGCGTGAACGAGCGTGTGCTAGAACGAAAGGAAAGCAATCGCTTGCAGGAAGTGAACGTTGTTCTACACGTATAGCAGTGGCAAAAGTATAGGGTGATTTGGAGCGGTGACTGCTTCTTAGTGGCAAGCCATGAGGTAAAAATGAAAGCATTTTTACATCCAACGCAAACCACAGATGCTCGATTGAAAGACGGCACTGCTAGAGAGGAAGACCGTTGCCATGAAAGGGTATACCTGGTCAGCAATAATGTTTAGGTAAAGCGTAAAGTGTGTTTAGTGTCAAACGGCACCAGGGGTTCCCTCATCTCCGCGTAGTTTACATTGTGGAGTAAACCAGTTAACTGCGTGGACTTTGTATATGTGTGTGATGCCTTATACCATATGTGCAAATGTATCCCCAATTCACAAAGGGGAGATCGAAGTGAGACACGAGTAATTACAGATCAGTTAGTTTAACTTCTGTTCTGGGTAAAATAATGGAGTCACTGGTTAAAGATGCATTGCAGAATCATCTAGACAAGACAGCAGTAATCATTCAGACACAGCATGGGTCAGAAAAGTCTTGTCTGACAAATTTGATAGGATATTATGATGTGATTACAAAGGAACTCGATGCAAAAAAAAATTTTGATATCATATATTTGGATTTCAGGAAAGCTTTTGACACTGTTGCGCATGGAAGACTATTGTACAAATTGGAGCAGAATGGTAGTAAGGGTTAGTTGCTACAATGGATAAAAGGATGGTTGAGTGGGAGAAGACAGAGGGTGGTAATCAATGGGTGCTGCTCTTCATGGACTAATGTTATTAATGGAGTCCCACAGGGTTCGGTGTTGGGTCCACTGTTGTTTTGTATATTTATCAATGATATTGATGAAGGTATATCAGGCTTAATGTCGCAGTTTGCATATGATACAAAGGTTGGTAGGGTTGTTAATGACAGTAGTGGCAGTGTGCTACTGCAACAGGATCTAGAAAATTTTGGCAGATGGGCTAAGAAGTGGCAACTGAAGTTTAACCTTGACAAATGCAAAGTACTGCATATGGGTAGAAGTAACCCCAGAGAAACGTACCAACTCTGTGGTACTACACTTAAGGTGGTAGCAAATGAAAAAGACCTAGGAGTAATTGTGCGGTCAGATACGAAGTTTTCTGAGCAATGTAGACAGGCTGCCAGGGCAGGTCATGGGGTTTTGTCAATGATATATAGGAATTTTGCTAGCAGGGAAAAGGAGGTGATTATCCCTCTGTATAAGGCAATGGTCAGGCCACGCCTTGAGTACTGCATATAGGTCTGGTTTGAATGCCTGATTTTAGGAAGGATGTAGATTTACTTGAGCGTGTACAGAGAAGGGCAACAAGATTGGTGAGGGGAATGAAGGGATCCTCTTACCAAGAGAGGCTTAAGTTCCGCAAATTGCAGTGGCTGGAGACTAGGCACCTGCGCAGTGATCTGATTGAGGTATATAAGGCCTTGAATGGGTTGAGCACGCTGAATTCTGATGGGATCCTTCCACTTGTTCAGATTACAAACCTAAGGGGGCATAAATTCAAATTAAGGAAAGACGGATGTAGATTAGATGTGCGGAAATTTGCCTTTAGCCAGTGGGTGGTTAATTGCTGGAACAAACTTCCATCTGTCGTTGTGGAAGTTGATAGGTTAAATAAATTTAAGGAGGAACTGGACAGGCATTTGGAGGGAATGGTGTGATTTGTTTTTTTTTTGGCTGATGCTGCATAAGCTCATACACTTGCTTTCTTGCATCTAATGCCACTGCTACTACTACAAATTTCCATAATTTCAACTGGAAGACAAGATACAATGAATTCATGATTGCTAACTGACTTTGGACAACATGTAAATCGTTATATGTGTACATATATAATCATTATTTAGATTAAATTCTGCTTAAATTCTGATTAAATATTTAGATTAAAATCTGCCAAAAACGCCATTTCACACCACCACTCCGTATCTTGTAGCTGCTGATAATCATCTCCCATTTGTTTCCAAAATAACTGGACAAACACGAGACCGTTTATTTGTTTGGTTATATCCTTATAAGAATCAGTTTTGAACGCCTTTGTGATATTTCTCTAAAGCAATTTCTGGAGATCACGACCATAAAACAATAAAAAGAATTTGCACTTTTCTGTTAGTGCAATCTAATTTCAAATTATAAATGGGTATAAAACTCAATCTTATTGCATTTGCATGACAGATGGAGTTGTGTGGTATTTTACGTTAATATGGTGAAATGTGTTTCTCCTTCAATGAAATCTTCAATCATGCAAAAAAAAACAAAAATAAATTTTCAAAATCTGCTCTTCATTCCTATTTTAAAGCTCTTCGAAAAAAATATAAAAAAAATAACGCGCAGGTAGCAAAACCCTCTGCGCAATATAAAATTTTGGTTGTATACCTGACCGCGCAAGTCGAGGGATGACTGTATATTTAAAATTCGTGATCGACCAAAATTAAAGCCGCAATCGACTCGCTGACCACCCCTGATCTATATTAAGCACTTCCACTTTTTCACACTCCACTCAAAGGTTTTCTCTTAGTGAAAGAGGCCTACGTGCTCTGGATTCATACTACGAAAATTTTTATTTTTATTTTCTCAGAGCAAACTAAACTAAAATTACAATTAATTAGCTTTCGGCTGAGTAGACAGTCTTCTTCAGATAGAAAAATACTTTGAATGGCAGTTGGAATAGAGATGTGCACTGGCAGGATGGTGCGTGAGGCGCGTTGCTAATTGTTTGAGGTTGTTCTTTGTGGCTGTGACGTATGGTGGTGACGTGGCCAGCGTTTGTCTATGGACAGAATTACTGTTTCTGTGATGGGGTTAACTTGACAACCACTGTTCCTGTTCAAAGAGGTATCCGAGCATTTTATGTTTAACGATTCCAACCAGGTGCGCCTTAGGTAATGGTGGGACCAGTCCACGACCACGACATCGCGGTGTGGGTCAATGTCGTGGTGGGTTGTCCAGACATGCTCGGCGATAGCTGAGTGTTCCACATCTGCCAAACGGATCGCCCTTTTATGCTCTGAGAGACGTTTCTCGAGTCGACGTCCAGTCTCTCCAAAGTAGCAGCTAGTGCAGTCAAGGCAAGAGATGCGATAGACCAAACCGCTCAGTAGAAGGGTGGGGACGGGTGTTTTTACGTTGGAAATGAGAGAACGCAGTTTCTTGCCTGGGAGTTGGATGCACTTTATCCCATGTGATTTTAGGATTCTACCGATCTGTTGTGACAGGTTGGGGTAGTATGGGATAAATGCCCTCGTGGATGACTCGTCACTGTTGACGTTGCTGTTGGTCGTCACGTTTTCGCGTGCCTGTAGATCACACCTGTCAAGGATGTCGATGGGATAGCCACACGTCATAAGATCTACTTTGACCCTGGTGATCTCTGTGCGTCTTTCATCTGCGGAGCTGGAGTGTGTCCAGGTGCGAGTTAGCAAGGTTCGGGCAGTGGAGAGGAGGTGGCCCGCGCGTGTGCGAACCGGAAATTGGTAAATTGGCCAGCACACATAGGTTTACGATGAACTGTCGTCTTCAAGCATGTGTCTTCGCGCCGGACGAGGGTATCTAGCTGCTACTTTGGAGAGACTGGACGTCGACTCGAGAAACGTCTCTCAGAGCATAAAAGGGCGATCCGTTTGGCAGATGTGGAACACTCAGCTATCGCCAAGCATGTCTGGACAACCCACCACGACATTGACCCACACCGCGATTAGCATTAGCAGAGGCATTTGATGCAAGAAAGCAAGCTTATGCAGCATCAACCAAAAAAAAAAAAAAAAAAACCCACTTCCACTTCACCCCTCTGTTCGTTCAAAATACCTGTCCAGCTGAGCCTTAAACTTAATTAGGCTATCAACCTCCACCACAAGGGATGGCAGTCTGTTCCACCAACCAACCACCCTCTGGCTAAAGGCAAATTTCCGCACGTCTATCCTACATCTGTCTTTCCTCAATTTGAATTTATGCCCTCTCAGGTGATTTTTCTGAGCTAGAGGAAGAATCCCATCAGCATTGAGCATGCTTAAACCATTCAAGGCTTTATACACCTCTATCAGATCACCTCGCTGGTGCCTAGTCTCCAGACACTGTAATTTGCAAAACTTAAGCCTTTCTTCGTAAGAGCACCCCTTTGTTCCATTCACTAATCTTGTTGCCCTTCTCTGTACTCGTTCCAGCAGCTCTACATCCTTCTTGAAATGAGGCCTCCAGACCTGTATACAGTACTCTGTCGTGGTCGTGGACAGGTCCCACCTGTCCACGACCACGACAGAGTTACCTAAGGCGCACCTAGTTGGAATCGTTGAACATAAAATGCTCGGATACCTCTTTGAACAGGAACAGTGGTTGTCAAGTTAACCCCATCAGAGAAACAGTAATTCTGTCCATAGACAAACGCTGGCCACGTCACCACTATACGTCACAGCCACAAACATCAACCTCAAACAATTAGGCACGCGCTTCACGCACCATCCTGGCAGTGCACATCTCTATTCCAACTGCCATTCAAAGTATTTTTCTATCTGAAGAAGGCTGTCCACTCAGCCGAAAGCTAATTAATTGTAATTTTAGTTTAGTTTGCTCTGAGAAAATAAAAATAAAAATTTTCGTAGTATGAATCCAGAGCACGGAGGCCTCTTTCATTATATTCGGACTATTCTTGGCCAACCAACATACGATATGGTTGTGAGACTACAGAAAGATTTCATCTTTATAGCCCGTGGCAGACAACACCTGAGGTTTGCACATAGATGCAAAGCTAACAAGATTATACCGAAAGGGTTTCGGTACAAACAACCGTTTTCTAATGAGCGTATGGGACGTGCCTGTCGGAACTTCAGCTTCAAGACTCTGCGCATATGAATCGGCTGCCTCCACCATGACATACAACGTGCTTCAGCGAGCAAAGCAGCCCTACTAGCCGACCTTAAGGCTCTGATTCCCGATCCTATTTACACCAATGTAATCAATACTTTATGTTACCAGGCCGTCAGAGAATCAGATCGTTATTGTGCCCGACAGAAACGTAAGTTCAATACTTTAATTAATGAATCCCGTCAATTTCGTCGCCAGCATAATGCCCCTTCCACAACTTGCGCGGATTTCGTATTGAACCTGAGCAGCAAACAGTTATCTGCAGAACAAATAGACTTATTGACCCTTGGCATGACATTTGCCGTTCTTCCAAAGTACCCACCGATCACCGACATCGTCTTGGGTGTGGAAACATGTTTATCACGCCTCCCAGATGTAGCCAACGCAATCCGCTTAAAGACTGCAGCAGTTCTACACCATGCTCGCCCCGTCTCTTCAAACCTCAGTCGTATGCAGATTTCTACCTTCAAGACACTGAAACAGGATTCGTCCATCGTCATTCTACCGGCGGACAAAGGCCGTCGTACAGTTGTAATGAACCACGCTGATTACATGGCGAAAGCCTTACTGCTTTTACGAGACACGGCCGTCTACAAACCCTTAACCGTTAACCCAACAGAGTATTGGAACAATGGAAGTCAGAGGTGAATATCCTCATCAATAGTTGGCTCAAACAGGGGGAAATAACGCAGTCATCCCGTAATCACCTCCGTGTGTCAGATCCCACGGTTTTACGGCCTGCCGAAGGTACACAAAGAAGACACACCACTGACCAATTGTATCCTGCTGTGGATCACCGACTTACGAGTTGTCTACGTTTTTCTCGAGGCTTCTTTCTCCTCTAGTTGGCAAGACCACCTACACCGTCTCCAACAGTATTGAGTTCATAGAAAAGATCCACACTATATCCATCTCACAAGATCAAGTCATGGCATCGTTCGATGTAATATCACCCTTTACCTCCATCCCAGTGGAACTTAGCATTAGCATTAGCATTAGCATTAGCAGAGGCATATGATGCAAGAAAGCAAGCTTATTCAGCATCAGCCAAAAAAAAAAAAAAAAAAAAAAACCACTCCCATTTCACCCCTCCGTTCGTTCGAAATACCTGTCCAGTTGAGCTTTAAATTTGTTTAGGCTATCAACTTCAACAACAAGTGATGGAAGTCGGTTCCACCAACCAACCACCCGCTGGCCAAAGGCAAATTTCTGCACATCTATCCGACATCCGTCCTTCCTCAATTTGAATTTATGCCCTCTGAGGTGATTATTCTGAGAAAGATGAAGAATCCCATTGGCATTGAGCATGCTCAAACCATTCAAAGCCTTATACACCTCTATCAGATCACCTCGCCGGTGCCTAGTCTCCAAACTCTGTAATTTGCAAAGCTTAAGCCTTTCTTCGTAAGTGCAACCCTTTGTTCCATTTACTAATCTTGTTGCCCTTCTCTGTACCCGTTCCAGCAGCTCTACATCCTTCTTGAAATGAGGCCTCCAGACCTGTATACAGTACTCAAGATGTGGCCTTACCATTGCCTTATACAAGGGAATAATCACCTCCTTATCCCTGCTAGAAAAATTCCTGTATATCATTGACAAGACACCATGAGCTACTCTTGCAGCTCGTCTGCACTGCTCAGAGAACTTCATATCTGCCTGCACAATTACTCCCAGGTCCTTTTCATTCTCCACCACTGTCAGTGTAGTACCGCAGAGTTGATACGTTGCTCTGGGGTTACTGTTTCCCATATGCAGCACTTTACATTTGTCGATGTTAAACCTCATTTGCCACCTCTCAGCCCATCTGTTCAACCTTTCCAGATCCTGTTGCAGCAGCATAGCGTCAGTATTGTCCTTAACGACCCTGCCAACCTTTGTATCATCTGCAAACTTGGACATTAAACTTGATATCCCATCATCAATATCATTCATAAACACCGAAAACAACAACGGACCCAACACTGAACCTTGAGGAACTCCACTAATAACATTAGTCCACGTTGAGCAGTGTCCATCTCTTGTGCAAAACAACTCTTAGACAATGATGAAACCCTTAGCGACAGAACTAGACTGATGCCTGATGACATTTCCGCCGCCCTCAGACTGTGCTTAACGGGGTGCAATCATGTTTAACGACTCAATTTAGCAGCAGGTAGATGGCACAGCCATGGGTTCCCCTGTCAGTTTGGTCACAGCAAACATCGTGATGGAGGAGTTAGAGGGACGTGCGTTTACACGCACACCAGATCACATCGCCTTTTGGTGTCGCTATGTAGACGATGTGTTTGTAGTTATCCCTAGAGACTCAGGTCAGTGACTCCTAACCCACCTCAACTCACTATCGCCCTTCATAAAATTCACGATTGAGCTGGAGTCGAACACTATTCCATACCTAGATACCCTCATCCCGCGCGAAGACACATGCTTGAAGACGACAATTTATCGTAAACCTATGTGTGCTGGCCAATTTACCAACTTCCGGTCAGCACATGCGTGGGGCCACCTCCTCTCCACTGCCCGAACCTTGCTAACTCGCGCCTGTTCACACTCCAGCTCCGCAGATGAAAGACGCAAAGAGATCACCAGGGTCAAAGTAGACCTTACGAGGTATGGCTATCCCATCGACATCCTTGACAGGTGTGATCTACAGGCACGCGACGTGACGACTAACAGCAACGCCAACAGTGACAAGTCATCCACGAGGGCATTTATCCCATACTACCCCAACCTGTCACAACAGATTGGTAGAATCCTAAAATCACATGGGATAAAGTGCATCCAACTCCCAGGCAAGAAACTGCGTTCTCTCATTTCCAACATAAAAACACCCATCCCCACCCTTCTACAGAGCGGTTTGGTCTATCGCATCTCTTGCCGTGACTGCACTAGCTGCTACTTTGGAGACTGGATGTCAAATCGAGAAACGTCTCTCAGAGCATAAAAGGGCGATCCGTTTGGCAGATGTGGAACACTCAGCTATCGCCGAGCATGTCTGGACAACCCACCACGACATTGACCCACACCGCGATGTCGTGGACTGGTTCCACCATTACCTAAGGCGCACTTGGTTGGAATCGTTAAACATAAAATGCTCGGATACCTCTTTGAACAGGAACAGTGGTTGTCAAGTTAACCCCATCACAGAAACAGTAATTCGGTCCATAGACAAACGCTGGCCACGTCACCACCATACGTCACAGCCACAAACATCAACCTCAAACAATTAGCCACGCGCTTCACGCACCATCCTGCCAGTGCACATCTCTATTCCAACTGCCATTCAAAGTATTTTTCTATCTGAAGAAGGCTGTCTACTCAGCCGAAAGCTAATTAATTGTAATTTTAGTTTAGTTTGCTCTGAGAAAATAAAAATAAAAATTTTCGTAGTTTTCTCTTAGACACTAAGGTTACTTGCACAGCAATTAAAACAAAGCTGAAATTAGGGACTTGTAGCTTCCATGTAAACAGAGAGAAAGTGCAGATGATTCGTTTCTTTGAAAGACGAATTTCCGAGATAAAGGAAAATCACTCTCCTAATTCTCTAACAGGATCGCTACGGTAGAAAATAGGTTGACCAGAGACAATGCCGCCTGCACCTTAATCTTTGCCAGTGGCTGTGGACAGCTGACCAGCAGGACGTCTCGGCATAGTAAGTTGTATAGGTTTTACTTCTTTTTAGCCTTTGCTGACCCACTGGGCAAAGGCCTCTCCCAAACTTCCATCTTTTTCTATCCAGTGGTGGTTGGTCAGTTTCTTGATGCAGGTTTTTACAGGCACCATTAAATTCTAAAACGTTTTATCTTTCATGGAATTAAAACCTTTAGCTATTAAAAGCTAAAGAGATTAATGCTTAATCCTTTTAGCTCTTAATTTGTACTTTACATCAGCTTTATTGCCTAAAGGTCAGAGGTGTGACAATATGTACCCAGGTCTCTCGAAATCAGTTCGTTATATGGAAATTTTCTTCGTTATACAGAAACTATTTTCAATGTAATGACCAAGGGGAAATAAAAAAAAGTTCGCTATATGGAAGTTTGTTAGAGGTCCGACTGTATATGTTTATTAGAATTACAGAAATCTCCCTCATTGCCTAAAAGACAACTGCAATGAGTCTGATCAAAAAAATAAATAAATAACAGAGCAACTTTTCTTCAAAGAAAAAAAAATTAAAAATCAATGCAACCACGACAACTCTGGGAGGCTAGTTCTTTTAATCAGTCCACCTGAGATGCTGATTCTATCCCCCCTCGTACTGATATATTAAAGCCAGCTTTCCAGCACCACTGTGGAGAAATCGAGCAGATAGTTAATGTTTTAAGTTATGAAAATTTTAATGATTAATTCTGATAGTGTAAAGCATTTAGCATTAATATTAACTGAAATCACAGGTTAAATATGACATGTGAAGAAAAGAACTTAATCCTTATCAATCTCTTTTGGCATATATGTCTTTGCAATAAACTCAACTTTTTTTTTTATCCAGTTTCAATAATCAGTACCAATTCTATAGCTATATAGAATTGGTACTGATTATTGAAAGTGGTACTATTGGTCCTATATAGCTATTGCACTATCTATAGCTATATAGAATTGGTACTGATTATTGAAAGTGGTACTATTGGTCCTATATAGCTATTGTACTATAGCTATATAGTACCAATTCTATAGCTATATAGAATTGGTACTACAACTCCATATGGAAATCTATAGCTCATATGTCTTCAAATGTACAACTGATCATTGTAATTGAATAACTGAATAACAATGTACAAGTTCATGAAGAGAAATTAGCAGATATCAAGAATAAAAATTTCATTTACTGTATTGTATAATGATGCTATGGACTGTTTTGAAAGATAAAAACGCCACTGCACATGATGCATAAATAAAATTTAATACACAGCGGATATGGCGGATGCTGCTTCTGAAAATTTTTAGTTTGTTTTTGTAGTGTTGCTTTTCTTCTCTAGTTTAATTGTTCTTGTTTATACTCTGGCATCTACCATGTCAGAAGAGTTTACAACAAATCATGAATACAACTGTTAATCATTTTAGTAGTCATGCAGGCTTGAACAATGGTCTACTCAAAGAGCATGTGCTGCTCCTAACCACTCAGCTACATCAGGCCTAAAGAAAAAAATTACATTATTCACAGTACTGCAAGTTGAGTATAAAAGCCAACTACACCCAGTATTCCCAGATGGTTACCATTCCAAGTACTGTGCTTTCTGTTTTAGCATATGGTTATTCCCTTCTCTCCCTCTATTCTTGCTTGTCACTATTGTAAATTTATTTTATTAATTGTTCTCCCCACACCCACTATATTTAGTGCTGAACTGGTTTTGAGCCTTTGTTGTGTAAAAAGTTTTGGAGTAGTGCCCACCATGCATAAAATTTAATTTATACATCCTGCATGCAGATTGCTGTTTTGTTATGTTACCTATGTGTGTAATGCACTTTGATTTCTATATTAAGCTATGTATTACTGTGCACAGATCATTATAATGCAAATGCTAGTTTTTCTATGACAACTCAATGTCTTCACAGAAACTAGGCCCGTCACCACCAAATATGGAGGATGTGGAAAGGTCAGGGAATGACCACTGCATATCCCTGGAGCAATATGGCCTTAGTTGCTAATGCTCCTAAAAACCAAATAACAAACAAACAGAAACTGGCATTTACGTTATAATAATCTGAGTTTCACAGAGATATAAAAACTCTGCGAGTTCTCCAGAGGTTTTATATTTTTCGATAAAATTGACAAATTTCTGCAAAACAGCCTTTATTTAATCAGAATAATCAGTTCTATGTTGTCAATAGCTCTGCAAATTGCTAAAAAAACTGCACACATGAGATTATCTGAAATCAGGGCATGTATGCAGAAAATACTTTAATTAAATAGTGTGATGCTGTTATTAACAGCATTGATATATAACTACAAAGACCATCTCAACAACAGTTGAAATGCAGTATCTGTGAATAGTTTCAAAATAAGAAATGATGAGAAGAAAGAAAGAAAATGTAAATTAATAATGTTATTGTTGAGAAGGTCTTTAAAGTTGAGTTATTTACAGAATATTTTTACGGATTCTAACAGTTCATCAAAAAAAGGGGGAGGGGTGGAGCATCACAGTTACAAACTAAAACAGTGTGAATAAAACAAATCAACAATCATGACTTTAGCTGTACACAACATAAGTTTCAGTGGATCCGCGTTAATTCTTCAATGATTTTCACAAGGTCATCAACATTAGCATCTCTCTTCATTCCACTGCCATCATCAATCTAAAAAAAAACGGAAGAAATTAAGATAAGTGCATACACAAGTAAAACATTTGTGAATAATTCTGGACATATAATAAGCAGAATAACAGTGATACTACTTTTCACAATAATACAAAAAACCTCACTTGCTCACACTCTCTGTATGTGCATATATACAGATACACCAATGAGCCAAAACATTATGACCAGCGAGTCATTATGGAAATCAAAGCAACTGCAGGTGAACTATGGCACCGGTCAGGACACGGTATAAAAAACACCCGATACTGAGTTCCACTATTCAGTGTTACTCTTATTCTTCAGATGGGAAAGGCAGCAGACTTAAGTGAGTCTGACAAAGGCCAAATTGTAATGGCCGGACAACTGGGACAGAGCATATCCAAAATGGCACAGCTGGTGGGGTGCTCACGGTCAGTCGTGGTTAGTACCTACTGAAAATGGTCCGAGGAGGGGAAAACCCACGAACCGCCAGCAAGGTGTTGGCGGTTCATGGATAACCATGGCTCATCGATGCTCGAGGTGAACGAAGGCTCTCCTGGATGGTACTGGTACGTGGCAACAGAAGGGCAACTGTGTCGCAACTCAATGGTAATTGGAGTGCTGGTGACAGGAGTAATGTGTTACAACACAAAGTACATAGAACCCTGCTGAAAATGGGGTTACACAGCTACAGGCCGCTCCAAGTGCCCATGCTAACCATGGTTCACCAACAACAGTGCCTAGAATGGGCATGCATCGAAACTGGACCTTGAGTGATTGGAAGAAGGTCGCCTGGTCCAATGAATCATGTTTTCTGTTGTACCATGTGGATGGCCGGGTACATGCGCGTTGTCTACCTGGGGAAGTGATGGTGCCTGGATGCAACGTGGGACAAAAACAAGCCAGTGGCAGCAGTGTCATGCCTTTTCTGGGCTACAGCGCTCGGCTAACAGCTGAGCATTGTAGCCCGCGTGTGTATGTGCACACGCAGGCATCTGTCTGCTGTAAGAGTCTAACAATGTAAGCTGCTTGCTCTTCAACTATGGATATCTATAAAAATATTTGCAGAAAATGCATGCAGCAGAAAATGCACATTGTGCAATAGAGACGTGGGATAGGTTTGCAAGTGACATCATTAATTAGACCAACTGTTCTCTTTTCAACAGCTTTTAGGTATTTAAGAGAGGTTCTGTAGGCATCACCCCCAGATGAGGGAACAATATTTCATGGTAGAGCATACTTGTAGAGTCAGTAGCTGTTGCAAAGAAAAGTAATGCCAAGGGCAAAAGAGAAAGCCTGATTTTTCAATGTCGAGAAAGCAGTACTTGCTATATGTTTGTGTTAGTAATAATTAAGTGTCAGAGTTGCCCCTAGTAAAGATATGTGATGATTGGAGTACAAGAGTATCCTGTGCAGACGTAGCTTTTTACTGCTCCTGGAACAGAGAAGTTTTTTCTGATTTATTTTCTGTTTTATTAGCTTAAATTGGCATATTAACTTATTTTTTAGAGTAGCTTTATATTCCTATTTACGATACTTAGTTTAAAGTAACTTAGATAGAGATTTTCTAGGTATTACTTAGTATCGGTAAGGGTACCAATCCACGTGTTTACTGTTCGTAAATTGCCGCCATTGTTACGCGATACGAATATCTCGAACTAGATAGCATAAGCTTAATATAGTATAGTATAGCACAGCACATAATATTGTCAATTAATCAGTAAAATCTATTAATCTTGTTGAACTTCATTGTCAATTAAATTGTACTTTTAACTATACATATGACTTAGGTTACATAACATAAATAATTAGTGAAAATAAATAATTAATATTTAACTTGATACGGAAATTATATAAAGGGATTTCATAGATAACACTCGATACTGAAACATAAATATAGCGTCATAACTGTGTTGAGATACAAGTATAGGGTTTTAATTTTGTACTGAAATTGAAATTTTATTGAAATTAAATCGAAATCATGAATCAGACCAGAGCAGCAAAGCAAAAGGCTCAAGCTAATGGGAGTGCTGTGGCTCAGGGGATAACTGAGGGGGGGCAGTTGCCCTCTGAATCGCAGCCTATTAAAATGCATTACTTGCTTGATGTTTGTGGACAGTCGGGTACGAGACATGATACGCCATGCGGATGACCTTGTGTGTGCGCGATGCAAGGAGTGTAAGGAAATCAGGCGACAACTCAGCGTTGTTATGGGCCTATATGAGAGCTTGAAGTACAGAGTGGATGCCCTCGAAGGATTAAAAGTGAGGGGACCATCAAGCTCTCAGCTGCCCACACCAATGCTAGAGCTTGCACTTGATCACACAACACAGCGGCAGCCCCCAAGGCAGAATGCGCTGGTCCCAAAGGAACTAGTATTTGTTGGTGACTCTATTGTCAGGGAAACGGGAAACATGCTTTGTAAAAAGGATAGGTGGAACAGGACCAGGGTATGTCTGCCAGGGGCAAAGGTTGATGATGTTGTAGAGCGGATATCATCTTTTAAGGGCACAAAAGGTGATATAGTTGTACACGTAGACACTAATGATATTAAGAGTAGAAGACCAGCGGAATTACTTAACAAGTACAGGTCACTGTTGAAAAAAAGCCGTGAATTAGGGTTGAATTTGAAAGTGTCTGCAATTCTACCCAGACACGATAGGAGGGAGTATATGATGAGAGCCCTGTCGATCAATTCGGCCCTGGAAAGATTGCGCAAGGCTCAAGGGGTAGAATTTTTTCAGCCTGGTCTGTACTTGTTAACAGGAGAGACTGCTTCTACAGGGATGGGATAGACCTAAATAGAAAGGGTGCAAGAATATTTGCTGATGCTATCGAGGCAGTGTTAGTTGGGTTGGAAAACTGCTCGGTTGGGGAGATACAAGGAATAATAGATTAACAGTAGCCACTGGCAGAGGTGAAAGTGATTCTTGCACTGCTTCTATTGGAATGAGCAGCAGCCTGGAAAATAAGATGCAGGATATTTCAGAGACTGCTGGGAATCATTGTGGTACAAGTAAACAAGTAGACATGGGTTGTGTTAGGGTAGCTAAGAAAAAGAACAGGTGCATGTATACTTGCGTCTACACCAATGGTAGGAGTTTAGTAAATAAATTTGATGAATTTGAGGTATTGCTCAAAACATC
The DNA here is from genome assembly GCF_048544385.1 of Mastigoproctus giganteus. Lineage (NCBI taxonomy): Eukaryota > Metazoa > Arthropoda > Arachnida > Uropygi > Thelyphonidae > Mastigoproctus > Mastigoproctus giganteus. The sequence goes on from NC_143584.1 coordinate 221,288,553, forward strand.
AAAGGCAGACATTGTTGGGATTTCAGAGACGTGGTGTCACACAGATATAAGGAATGCAGAACTGGAATTTGGGGAGTACAATGTCTACAGAAAGGATAGGAAGGGAGGGGGGTTATGCTATTAGTTAAGAAATACATAAAATCCAAGGAAGTGACGCCAGTCAACATCGCTGGACAGTGCAGTGTCGAGTCAGTTTGGTGTGACATAAGCATTGGGAGATCAAAATTGAGAGTAGGAGTGTGCTATAGGCCTAATGACTCTGATGAGTATAATAAGAAACTGTAAAGGGAAATAGAGTGGGCCAGTAAATCAGAGAGTCTTATAATGGGGGATTTTAAATTTCCAGATATTGGCTGGAATTTGTGGGTTGGTCACTCACACACTAGCAAGGCTTTTGTGGATTTATTGGATGATTGTTTTCTACATCAGCATGTTAGGGAGGCAACTAGAGGGGAGTAATACTCTTGATTTGATTATCAGTAGTGATTCTTCATGCAATAAGAATCTGCAGATAAATGAACCACTAGGTGGCAGTGATCACAGTGTTCTGAAGTGGGATTTACTCAAAGAGGTAACTACCATTAGGGGTAAAGGGAAGGGTTATTCCTTTCGTCAAGGTGACTACGATGGACTGAGACAGTATTTAAATTCTATACAGTGGGATCAACTGATGATGTTAACAAAAGCAAATTCAAAATGGGAAGCATTCAAAGAACTTATCTTGGAAGCTACTAGGCTTTACATACTAACTAAGAAATATTATTCAAGGTTTAGGACTAAATGGATGTCAGATGAACTAATGAGACATATGGCAGAGAAGAAAAATGCATGGGATACATACATATTAACACGTTACACAGAAGCCTATGATAGATACAAGTTGATCTGTAGCCAAGTTACAAAGGAGGTTAGACAGGTGAAGGCAGATTACGAGAAATCTTTGGCAAGGGATGCAAAGAAAAACAGCAAAGAGTTCTTTACTTATGTAAACTCTAGAAGGAAGGGGATGAATCAGATTGGTCTACTTGATATCGATGGGTCAACTGTTGATGATCCTGCTCAGGTAGCTAACAAACTAAATGAATATTTTGCATCGACATTCACTCATGAGGAGTTATTCAGCGAGGGGAATGCCAGAGGTGTATTCAACTCTGGCAGTAAGCTAGAGAATCTTGTAATAACTGAGAGTAAAGTGGAGGAGAAATTGTTGAAAATAAGCACAAGAAAGGCACCTGGGGTGGATGGGATCTATCCAGTTATATTAAAGGAGGCAGCAAAGGAAGTAAGCAAACCCTTAGCCATAATTATGAGAGCTTCCTTGGACTCAGGGGAGGTACCCATGGACTGGAGATGTGCAAATGTGACTCCAATTCACAAAGGAGGATCAAAGGCTGACACAAGTAATTATAGACCTGTGAGTTTAAGTTCTGTTCCGGAAAATTAATGGAGGCACTGGTTAAAGAAGCACTGCAGGATCATCTAGACAAGACTTCAGTTATAGCTCAGACACAGCATGGTTTTGTTAAGGGGAAGTCTTGCCTGACCAATTTGATTTACTATGATGCAGTCACAAAAGAACTGGATGCAGGGAATAACTTTGACATCATATATTTGGATCTTAGAAAGGCTTTTGATACTGTTGCACATGGAAGACTGCTGCACAAATTGGAGCAGTGTGGCATTGGAGGCAAATTGCTGCTATGGATAAAGGGATGGTTGAGGGGGAGAAGACAGAGAGTGGTAATCAATGGACACTGCTCAACGTGGACTAATGTTATTAGTGGAGTCCCTCAGGGTTCAGTATTGGGTCCATTACTGTTTTCTGTATTTGTAAATGATGTTGATGATGGTATATCAAGCTTAATGTCCAAGTTTGCAGACGATACGAAGGTTGGCAGAGTTGTGAAAGACACTACTGACACTATGCTGCTGCAACAGGATCTGGAAAGGTTGAGCAGATGGGCTGAGAGGTGGCAAATGAAGTTTAACATTGACAAATGTAAAGTACTACATATGGGAAACAGCAACTCCAGAGCAACGTATCAACTCTGTGGTACTACACTGACAGTGGTAGAGAATGAAAGGGACCTGGGGGATGGTTGTGCGGGCAGATATGAAGTTCTCTGGGCAGTGCAGACGGGCTGCAAGAGTAGCTCATGGTGTATTGTCAATGATATATAGGAATTTTTTTTGCAGGGATAAGGAGGTGATTATTCCCTTGTATAAGGCAATGGTCAGGCCACACCTAGAGTACTGTATACAGGTCTGGAGGCCTTATTTCAAGAAGGATGTAGAGCTGTTGGAATGAGTACAGAGAAGGGCAACAAGATTAGTGAATGGAACAAAGGGATGCTCTTACGAAGAAAGGCTTAAGTTTTGCAAATTACAGTGTCTGGAGACTAGGCACCAGCGAGGTGATCTGATAGAGGTGTATAAAGCCTTGAATGGTTTGAGCATGCTCAATGGTGATGGGATGCTTCCTCTTGCTCAGAATAATCACCTGAGAGGGCATAAATTCAAATTGAGGAAAGAGAGATGTAGGATAGACGTGCGGAAATTTGCCTTTAGCCAGCGGGTGGTTGGTTGGTGGAACAGACTTCCATCCCTTTTCGCGGAAGTTGATAGCCTAAATAAGTTTAAGGCTCAGCTGGACAGGTATTTCGAACGAACAGAGGAGTGAAGTGGAAGTGGTTATTTTTTATTTATTTATTTATTTATTTTTTTTTTTTGGCTGATGCTGCATAAGCTTGCTTTCTTGCATCAACTGCCTCTACTAATGCTAATGCTAATCTTGTCTGGTTCGCTGAAAAAAGTCCCCGCAGAATTCTGCACAGAAAAAACACCACTCTAAATGTTCAGAAGAAAAATACCCACATGGAAAATTGCTCACACGGATAAATGCTCATATTACTTTTAGTTTATAAAAAACAAACTATTTCGTATTTCAAAATGAAACAAAATGTTGAATTTATATATTTTATTTTTACTCCTATATGATGTATTTTAATATGACTTGGGATATAAAACTTTTGATTTTAATATAAAATAGAATATTTGGATGTAAATGTTCGTAAGGAAAATTACAGGAAACAAAATGCTCTGGTTTTATTGCAACTAAAGCCTTTTATTTTATTTAAACAAAGAAATTATTTTTTCTGTCTTACAAAGTGAACAGTCAACACTTTTTGGTTTTTTATCAACAAGCAACTAATTCAGATATATTTCAGTGATTTATTTATTTGTCAAGGATTTGAATAGAATTTTCATTACCATAAGCTAGCCAATCTCTGCACGTATTTCAGTTTGTCTTCTACCTGCTCCTATTCCTGCACAAAAGTGGCAACCAAATGATGCAGTGCATTATATCTTCTCTTTTTCACCTCTAGACGGATCTGCCTGTGCATTATCCAGTGTCAATCTGTGGCAAGCCAGGTCCTTCTTCAGTCCATCAAACAAAAACCACACGCTGGGATGACTGCAGTGGAATAGGGAATTAAGTGCATTGTGAAATCCTTCACAGCAGTTTGTAGTTTTAGGCGACCATTCAAGAGTTGCATCATGATGATTCCACATTCTTATTGGAAACTAGGGATCTCTACCTGCTTCACCCTCAATTGTTATTCATTTACGAAGACAAAAGATGGCAACATACAACAACAACCATTCGATCATTGTCATGATTCCTGTCCTCAAAAAGCAGAAGCCAATGTTGCCAGAAGCAAAATGAGGCAATACATGAGAGTAGTTAGTTTTACTCCTCACAACGTGATGGAGTGTTTTGTCAGAGTTGAGTAATGATGTACTGGCCCATGTGCACAAACAATGATACTGGGCGACAAATTTTCTCAATCACAGAAAAGACAGGCATTGCCTAATCCAACAACAATAAACTTGGACATTCCTGAGAAGTACTGTCAACTGATACTTCACGATTCGGGTGTGAATGAACCAGACAGAACTCGGGTTTTAGGTGATATTCGTCTCTTGGATGAAAATGTAAAATACTGCATATGGGAAGCAGTAACCCCAGAGTAATGTATCAACTGTGTGGTACTACACTGACGATGGTAGAGAAAGAAAAGGTCCTGGGCATAATTGTGCAGGCAGATATGAAGTTTTCTGAGCAGTACAGATGGTCTGCAAGAGTAGCTCATGGTGCCTTGTCAATGATATACAGGAATTTTTCTAGCAGGGATAAGGAGTTCATTATCCCCTTGTATAAGGCAATGGCCAGGCCACACCTTGAGTACTGTATACAGGTCTGGAGGCCTCATTTTAAGAACGATGTAGAGCTGCTGGAACGAGTACAGAAAAGGGCAACAAGATTAGTGAATGGAACAAAGGGTTGCTCTTACAAAGAAATGTTTAAGTTTTGCAAATTACAATGTCTGGAGACTAGGCACCTGTGAGGCAATCTGATTGAAGTGTATAAAGTCTTGAATGGTTTGAACATGCTCAATGCTGATCGAATTCTTCCTCTTGCTCAGAATAATCGCCTGGAGGGCATAAATTCAAATTGAGGAAAGACAATTGTAGGATAGAGGTGCGGAAGTTTGCCTTTAGTCAGTGGGTGGTTGATTGCTGGAACAAACTTCCATGTGTTGTAGAAATTGATAGTTTAAATAGATTGAAGGCAGAACTAGACAAACATTTGGAGCAAATGCATGGGTGAAATGAGAAGGGTTTTTTTTTTTTTTTTTTTGGCTGATGCTATATAAGCTTGCTTTCTTGCATCATGTGCCTTTACTAATGCTAATGCTAACAATACAAATAACTGCAGTATGACAAATGAAAGTGTTGGATAATTCAAGTACAATAAATGATAATATATAATACTCACTTGAATGCCTTGTGCTGCTTCCTGCATTTTTTCTCGGTTCAAGTCTAAATAACTTTCAATTAGATCACCATCAATAAAACCTGTATATGGCTCACTTCTCCTTTCAGTTGAAAATGCTCGCCATGTAAGATTCGTTAAGGATAATTCTAAATGTTAACATATTTAACTGCAAGAATTTGATAAAAATTGCTTAAAATCAGTCAGATATATTAAGAAAATTGAATAAAATGTTTACTATAAAAAACTGCATTATGTGGTAATATAAACTTGGAGAAAAGAAGAAAAGATGGTCAACTGTGTAAATAATATAAATATTAATAACTGTAATTAAATGGTCAGGAGCGGCAGTGCAGTAACACATGCTCTTTGAGTAGACCTGGGTTCAAGCCCCTGACTGCTGAATACGGTCAATCTGCCAACCTGCACTGGACCAGCGTGGCAGATTATGGTCCATTTCCCTCAGCATAAATTGTTGAGGAGGCTTCCATCCTGCAGTGGGTTGATAATGGCTGCACTTTACTTTTTTTTTTTTTTTTTTACACTACCATTAAAAGGATTATGAATTTTTGAGTATAACTGTGATAGATGAATTATGGTGCTATCATTGTGAAATCTAAGTTTTCAGTATGCAGTGGGCACATCCTTGGTCTCCAAGAGGAAAAAAAAGTCAATTCCCAGATTTTTACAACTTCCACATTTTTTTCAACCACAACAGCTATTTGTTAGAATTTATAGAACCTCTGTTGCCAACATTAACCTGAAACTTTCTACATCTGAGCATCAAATGTAAGCAACTGGAACAACTGACAGTCCTGCTTCATGATAATGCATTGTTAATGTAATTCAGGACTTCCTTGAAAGGAGAACTGGAAGACATTGAAACAGCCTTTGTACAGCTTGCATTTGTTACCATGTGACCTTCACATTTTTGGTCCCTGAAAAAAGCTTTACAAGGACATTATTTCAATTCAGACACTGAATTCAAAACAGCTATTGAAGAATGGTTCCACCAACAGCCAAAATAGTTTTTGTAGGCATATATAGACTAGTGAAGCAATGGGATGTATGGGTACATGTTAAAAGTGCATTTTTAATTTCTACATAAATAATTTTTTTTAAAAAGCCTTAAATATGTTTTATATGAACAAACCTTCATAGTATTAAAAAATAAATAAACAAATTTCCATTAATTCTTGAAACAGCCAAAGCCAGAAGAATTTTACATATTTGTTATGATTGTATACATATACATAATGAATTTCAGGCAGCCAACTCTTTCACACCAAAGTTCACAATGGGCCATACATTTTTTACAGAAATGTACAGTCCTGAACCTACAATTTTCTTACATGCTGCTGACAACAGCCAGCTCTAATAACGCATATTCCTATTTATTTTGTCTTCTCTGGGGTATACAACTGTTTTTAGTTTTGTGATGTAAAATGAGTTTAATAGGTAAGCAAAATTAAAAACAATAAGCTGACTCATGAAAAAGGATATGCAGTATGATCAACTTTACCAACAGATTTGATAACCTTTGTTAGCTTCATTTGCACTTCAAGCAAAAAATTGTAAAAGTCAGCAGGAAGTTGAGTGACCAGACCTGAAAAAAATTGCAATCACTTCAGAGATTTTATCATAGAGGGGTATTTATTAATTTATTTTAAATTAATTGATTAATTTATAATTTACAAAAAAAAAAACATAAGATCCAAAAACCATTAAAACCAAAACAAAATACAAGTAGTAATATGTAAACATCTTCTGAGGTTCTCAAGCATTGGCTAGCCTACTAGCCAACCACTTCTGTGTGTGTGTGTGTGTGTGTTATGGGGGTTTAATGGCGCATAAGCTGCTGTGGCTATAATGCGCCTATTCACATGAAAATGCTAAACACAAAATTTAAGCATAGCTAAAAACATAATTTAGGCATAACAGCTTGGTTGCGTTTACAGAGATACTTTAGAATTTATCATAAAGTCCAATTATTTTCAGATAAGAGAAAAACTCGTTGATGTTTGCATCATCTCCAATAATATGTTGCAATGTCATTGGTTCTCGTAGATTTCTCAGGGAACAGAGGACGGATGTTCTGTCCTGTTGATATTGAGGGCAGTCTATCAGAATATGTTTTACTGTTAAATTTTCTGAACAGTATGGACATTGAGGAGGATCTTCGCCTCTGAGCAGATGGAGGTGGGTCAGATATGTGTGTCCAATACGTGCCCGTGCAAGAACCACTTCTTCTCTTCGCACTGTTTTGGTGCTAGAGCGCCAATGCTTTGGATCCTGTTTCAACTGATAGAGTTTATTATTCTTTTGTGTGTGCCATAGCTCTTTCCACTTCGCGAAACCTGCTGTTCGTATGATGTGACAGTAGTCAGAGGCTGGAACCGGACTGGAGGTTAAATCAAAGGTTGACGGATTTTTAGCATTTTCATCAGCAAGTTCGTTACCCTTTATCCCCGAATGTGCTGGGATCCAGCAAAAGGTCACTGATTGATGACGTTCTTCAATTTGTAATAGGAGTCTTCCGATTTGATTTAACACAGGATGAGCCTTGTAGGAGGAGTTTTGCATTGCAGTTATTGAGCTGAGAGAGTCTGTGTATACAACATATTTTACAGATGGGTTGAGATTCAGGTTTTCTAAAGCTAATTTTATTGCATGAAGTTCTGCGGAGAAGCTGCTGTACTCAGGTGGAAGGGCAGCTGAGATGATAGTAGAGGGAAATACTGCCGCTGCTCCAACGGCTGAATGTGATTTGGAGCCATCAGTATATATGGGCAAAAAATCAACGTATTTCTGAATATGGCTTGCATGGAGTTGCTTCATATTGAGTGTTGGTAGACGATTCTTTCCCCATTTGTCAAGATAAGTATCGAAATATAACTGAGGAGGCGGAATCCATGGCGGTTGGGAGTAATTCATTAAATGTTGCCTGTTGAAAATCTGAACATTCCAACTCTGCATTAACTCAATGAGGCGTAAGCCTGCTGGTCTTATTTTACTGGGTTTATTTCTATAGAGGTTTTGAAGTGGTGGATTAAAGAGGTATGGCTGAACAGGATGATGACCACAATTTTGTATTCGGGCTGCATACTTTAGAAGCAGCGTTTTTCTGCGGAGGTGAAGGGGGGGCTCATCAGCTTCAATGTACAAGCTATGAGTAGGAGATGTCCTGAAAGCACCAAGTGCAATCCGCAATGCGCTATGCTGTATAGGATCCAGCCATTTCAATGTACTCTTACGGGCGGAATCATAAAGAGGAGCACCATAATCCAATCGGGATCTGATCAATGCTCTATATAAGAGCAACAAAGATGTACGATCTGCTCCCCAAGACAAGGCAGATAAAGCTCTTAGTATGTTCAGCTTTTTGAGGCAGGATATACGCACAGATTTAATGTGCTCAAGGAAATTCAGTTTCCTGTCAAGGATTAAGCCCAAGAATTTGATGCTGTTAGTCACTGGAACAGTAAAGTTTTGCATCTGAAGTTCGGGATCTGTATGCATTTTCCGTTGATTACAAAAGTGGATTGCAACAGTTTTCTGCTGTGATAGATGATAGCCATTTAACTCTGCCCACCTTTGGACTTTATTTAAACATATCTGCAGCTGCCGTTCAATGGATCTCATATTCAGAGAATGGCAAGAAATAGAGAGATGTGATGGAATCGATTCTTAGGGCAAACAGGGTTGCACTAAGTATGGACCCTTGTGGCACTCCTTCTTCCTGTAAAAATGTCATAGAAAGCGAGTTGCGGTATTGAACTTGGAACGAACGAGTCCTGAGAAAGTTCCTGATGAATATAGGAAGGTTGCCTCGTAGACCTAGAGCATGGAGGTCACTGAGAATGCCACGACGCCAGGTAGTATCAAATGCCTTTTCTATGTCTATGGAAACCATAACAAGATGTTCATTTTTCACAAAGGCATTACGAATTGCAAACTCAGCTTTGATCATGAGATCTAAGGAGGACCTGTTCTTTCGAAAGCCATGCTGATTATTGCTAATTAGTTGTTGCGTTTCGATGATCCAAACAAGGCGATTATGGATCATTTTTTCAAGTAATTTACCGAGGCAACTGGATAGAGAAATAGGTCTATAACTGTTAGGACTGGTAGGATCTTTACCGGGTTTCAAAAAGGCAAGAACTGTGGCATGATGCCAAGAGCTGGGATAAATGTTTTCCATAAATATCCGGTTATAATAGACCAGCAGTATTTGTAAATTTCTCTCACCAAGGTGTTGTAACATAATGTAAGAGATTCCATCTGGTCCAGCGGCACTGTTGCGTGTTGTTTTAATGACATGTATAAGTTCATGATATTGCAGAGGCTGATTATATGGAAAGAAAACTGAAGTTCGAAAGTTGATGGCTCGTTGTTCAGTCTGGGTCTTTATTTTCTGGAAATCCGGAGAATAATTTGATGCCGCAGAAACTTCGGCAAAAGTTTTAGCCAAGGCATTTGCAATGTCTTGAGGAGCAGATAGTTCTTGCCCATTCCATGAAAGAATTGGTGAAGGGGTGGTTGGAAATTTTCCAGAAATCTGCCTGATTTTCTTCCATATTAACCTGGAGTTAGTGTTTCTGTTTATGGTGGATGCAAACCGAATCCAAGAATTTTTCTTTGCTTCTCTTTGAGTGCGACGTGCTTTTGCTCTTAGTTTCTTGTAATTGATAAGATTAGCTGTGGTTGGGGATCTACGAAATAAATTCCACGCTTTATTTTTTAACTTCTTAGCTATTGTGCATTCTTGATTCCACCAATAGTTAAGGTGCCGTCGGGATTGGGGATTCGACAATGGAATCGAACATTTAGCTGCAGATATTATATGTGAAGTGATATACTCTGTGGCTTCATCTATCGACTGTGTTTGTATATATTGTTTATCCAGGGTGACAACTGATTGAAATTTGACCCAGTTGGCTTGAGAGAACTTCCATTTCCTGCAGGGTATGATTAATGGTGGTTGTGCAGTGAGCAGGTCGCAAATAATCGGAAAATGGTCGCTGCCCATGGGATCGTCTATAACAGACCATTCTATAATTGGATACAGAATCGGGGAACATATTGATAGATCGATTGCAGAGGTTTGTCCAGTTGGTAGTTGTATGTGAGTAGGTGCACCAGTATTAAGAACAGTAAGGTTTTCCTTATCCAGAAAGGTTTCAATTAAGCGGCCATGGATATCTAATTTTGTCGATCCCCATAAGGGGTTGTGGCCATTGAAATCACCCAAGAGACAGACAGGGGGTTCTAGTTGCATTAGCAGGTTTTCAAGGTCTTGGTAAGAGAAGGTATGACTTGGTGGGAGATAGACTGATACCAGTGTTAAAGCAATCTGGGTTATCAAACGTACGGCGACAACTTCAATTGTAGTTTGCAAAAAAATTTGCTTGGTCGGGATATTTGAGCTGACTAAGATGGCCACACCCGCACGGGCAGTATTTGAATTATTACGATCGTGCCGATAGATTACATAGTTCTTTATGTTGGTGGAAATTTGCGGAGTTAGATAGGTTTCCTGTAGACAGAAACCAACTGGAGAGTAGCGGTTAATTAAGACTTGAATATCGTTAAGGTTGCTACGAAATCCTCTACAATTCCATTGTAGAATGTAAGGCATTACTGATGTTTAGTAGAAGAAGCTGCTTCTGACTGTTTTTTTAATGTGACTGTCTTGTGACGTTCAGGCCTTGGTTTATCTTTTTTTGGGAATAATGGTCGACCGGTGTCCATTTCTTCTTCCGCATATATTTCTAAGATCGGTTCTTCCTGTCTGGATGAGTCAATAGTATCCATAGACGTTTCTTGGATATTCTTTTTTAAATTTGAGTTGCGATTATTCGGTATAGAAGAAATTACTGGGGGAGGAGAAGAAGTTGTAGCTGGTACTGTAAGTGCAGTATTACTTGCCTGGTTCAACTGTTTCGGGACATTGGACTGTTGCTGAGAGAGAACAGTCCGAGCCCAGTCAGAGATTGAGGTGGTAGAAGGGACTGTAACATCAGTTTGAGTGGCTACTGATTGATATTTTTGCGTAATATTGGCGTACGTACGTTTATTCATACTGGGAGCAATTAATTTCCGTGCTTCCTGAAAGCTCACTTTATTTTCAATCTTATATTTAACGATTTGCTTTTCAGTTTTCCATCTATCGCACGTCCTTGAGTAGGCAGGATGGTTTCCCTTACAGTTGGGACAAGTCATTTCTTTTGCCAAGCAGTCAGTTTGGGTGTGGTCAGCGGACCCACAATTAGGACAAACCTGGTTTCCTCTGCATGCCGTTTGAGAGTGGCCATACTTCTGGCACTTAAAACATCTCAATGGGTTAGGAATATATGGTCTAATGCGGCAGAGTAGGTAGCCTGCTTTTATCGATGGTGGTAGATTTGGCGTGTTAAAAGTTAGAATAATATTCCTTGTAGGTGTGAGTATATTTTCTCTTTTCACCATAATTCTTTTCACAGCAGTGACATTTTGATCTTGAAGCTCTTGTGTTAACTCCTCCTCCGTGACATTCAATAGATCCCAGCTGGATATAACACCCTTAGATGTATTTAGGGTGGCATGGGGAGAAACCTTTACTGGAATTCCAGCAAAACTTGTAAGTTTTAGCAGTTTCTCTGAATGTCTACTGTTCGCTGTTTCCAATAGCAGGTCGCCTGATTGTAATCTCCTGACTGTCTTAGGAGATCCTGCCAAACTTTCCAGTTGTTTCTGGATAAGGAACGGAGAGAGCTTACTGAGAGGCTGATCTGCAAGAGAGTGCATTATAAGAAATGCAGGACAATTTGTCGCTGAGGAAGTGGTTTTCAACCTCTTGGGTTGCGACGTATTATGGTCAGGGTCTAACTCTGGCCGAGAGCTTGTCGGCTCGAGAGGCGGAAAGGCATGTTGATCCATGTTTGCTCCTTTTAGTCCTTGGCAGATGAGCTTTTCTGCCAAGACTTCCGGCCCCGCCACGAGGAGGCAGGAGCAGTGCCCGGTGTGACCAAGCGTAGAGTATTAAGTGTTAGTAAAAGAAGTATGAAAAATAAAGAAAGGTAGCTTTTCTTTCTTGCTCTGTACAAGTACTTTTTGTGACAGTAGCTGATATAAAAAATAAATTTCTTAAGGGCAGTAACTTAATATAACTTTAAATCGCTTTTATATAATCACTTTTTAAGCACAGAGAAAACGCTCGATCACATTCGCTTGGCACCCGGGGCCCCAACCACTTCTATAACAAATCAAACTGCCTGTACTAATCAGATAAGAAATTATGTGTACTACTACAGTGTTCTCCCAAGAAAATTTTGCCAGCCGGGTGGCATTATGAGGTAGCCAGGTGGGGAAGTGTAATACTTCACAATATTATAAAATTTTCTGTTATTTATAAATGTTAAGCGACCCAGAGAAAAAATTAATTGCATAATTAACATTATATGCTCCTGTCGCATTGACCTCTATTGTGTAGTATATTCAAATTAATATTGATCGAGATCAGTGAGTGTATCATACGGTACTGCGAGAATCGCTTAAATTTTAGTAGGGCGGTCAGTTAAATTCACTAGGTGGATTTTCTAAATTCACTAGGAGAACACTGCTATTAGCTGACGATAAATATTTTTAGGAAACATGTTTCGTTCTTATCATTAGACAAATTTTTGACTACATATATCCAATCCAAAAACCAATCTTATAATCTTATAGGACATGTCTATGTGTACGTTAAATAGCTGGAACCAAACAAAAATTATGTAGGAATGAGACACATCAAAAAAAAAAAAAAAAAATCAAAATTTTCCAATGTTCCTCTGCTCTTTGGTATCTGAAAAGACAATCTAAAGAATGGATCAGTAGTCATAAATGCCACTGGTTTTGACAAATGTGGTCAGAATTGTGATCAAAATGCCCTCTACTCTTACTCTTAAGCTATCACCTGTGCAATGGTGTGTTCATACATTACATAGGTTTGCTTTTTTTTTTTTTTTTTTCTCAATAGCAATCCCAGAAACAAAAGGTAGTAGAAACTTCAGTACTCTAATAAATAAGGTATAACGGGATACTTCTGAAATTGAATTGCATTGCATTAAATTACATTACATTGCATTAATTGAATTGCATTAAACTACATAAAGCGCATGTGTTTGGACTGCTTTAGAAGAAAGAGGTGGAATTATGGAGGCTAATTCAGAAGAGTTCCAACTGAAATATCTACAGAAAAAGCATGTAACATAAATTGAATGAATGGATGATAGAAAATGGAGCAAGTTTTGTAAATGAGGAATCATTAATTAAACTGACTACCTTCTTTGGGATAATCTAGGAATTTAAGAAAAGTTTTAGCACCAAATCAGATGTGGGAGCCACATTATATGAGGAGTTGTGGCAAAACAGTATCTGTTTTTTTTTTTTTTTTTTTTGGGTGTTGTTGAAGATGAACACGAGAACAACAGACTTCTTTTGCAAGAAATAAGACAAGACTGAGTTTTAGAGTGATTGAAGTTAACTAAGTTTTTCTTCTCAACACTTGAGAATTACCTTGAGATCAGCATTTAAGGAACTGATGGTGGATATTCAAGTTGTAGCTCTTTGTGCAGAGCATAAAAAAAAAATCAATCAGCAAATCTATTGACAGAATTTTCAAACAACAAAAGAAGGTCATTAATACACAGGATGAAAAGAAAAAGTTTAGGATCAGCTGAGACACTGGAAGATATAAAAACCATTTTTACCATTCACATGGTAAGCAGCTAGAGAGAAAACTGGCAATCTAAATAGAAAATAGAATGCAGACCATAAGATGGACGCTGGAGACATAGAAATCAAGAGAAAATGCTTGAATATTTTTGAACTATTCCATAAAATTTATCTGTCCAAAGATGAGTAACAAAAACCACAAGATCACCAGTGGATCAACACTGGAATGATGCATACTAGCAATTGTAATCAGACTGATTATTTCAAGACAGTGTAAGTTTACAGTTGATGGATTTCTCCAATACTTTGGAAAGAGATGAGTGAAATTTTAAGATAATTGGAAGGGAGGGATTTGTCACTGTATTTAAGAATTGGTTGGATATGAGCAGTTTCCATGCAGGAGAAAAACTCTAGTAGAAAAAGAGAGTGAAAAGAAGCAAGTTGAAAGAGGACCTAGAGATTCTTGTCATCAAGACTACTAAGGATTCTTCTACTTTCTTTCTGCCAGAAGACAAAAGAAAGTAAGAAGTGGAATGTTATAGGTATGGCAGTATATTTACCAACACCATCAGTGCAAGAATTAGTGGAAAAATAAGTTGTTCATAGTTAGCTTTATCTTTTAAGTGAAGATACACTTAAAAGATAAAGTGGTCCTTGAGGTTGTCACAGACATTCTCTCAGATATGCCAGACAAGATGTACTTGCTACCTGGGAGTCTAAAACGCTGATGGAACTGATATTCAGGTGACACTCAAGTCAAGTGGACCCAATTTCGGCGAAGTCCGGACGGTCTGTGACAGCCAAATCCTCTGCTTGCACCTTCACGATGGTGGGACTGTTAGTAATCCTGGGTATAACCTCCATGCACAAGTACATGGTGGGTGACCACTCAGGTGTGAACCAACGTAAGCAGGGGTCGAGGTGTGGCGCCCACACCACATAAAGGAATGCCGTCCCTCTATGTTACCAGGCAATACTAGGTGGTAGATGACTCTCATCAACCGGTGAAATACCACCACTTTGCTTATTGGAGGCTTGAAGTGGTGGAACCCATGTTTAGTCTCTAGAGCTAAGTTCCGGTCAACACTTCCTATCTCTTCCATCATGCAGTATGATTGATGACTTTTGAGGTTATGATGAACGTCGTGGCGAGATCCAATATTCCTTACATTTCGAGGGTACAGCTCTAAAACGGTGTTCGCAGGCCGGCCGCTAGTTAGTACACCGGACCGAACCTATTGGTAACTCTCTCTAGGAGGCTTCCGGAGCAGTTAGTGTGTAATCTTGCTACCTCTACTCTGCCAGATAGTGACTGGAGGGAGTTCGAGTAGTGTGTATGCGGGGAGCATTGCCAACGCCACGTTATGTCAAGGATCTGGGTATATTCTTACCACGTGTACGCCATATCCAAAAATTTCATTACTTCATACAGCATGTCCCACCCACTTTTTCTTACTATTGAATACACCATGAATTGTCAAACTAATAGAGCAAGCTTATCTGCGAAAAGATCTAAACCTCCCAAGGACTTCCTAATTCATTTCACAAATATACGTGGTCTTAATTCTAATCTCAACGATGTCCATTTCCACTTGCAGTCTGCCAAACCCCATGTACTTTTTCTGACAGAATCTCAGTTATCGGTTGATTCAACTACTGCTCATCTCAGATGACCAAATTATTCGCTATATGATTCCTTTCGCCTCAAAGGTGGTACTTGTGCATATGTCCGTTCTGATATTCCCTGTCAGAGACTTGGAAATTTGGAATCTCCTATCTTTGATCTTCTCTGGCTTAAAATCTCTCTACCTCATTGTGTCAAATTCATCTGTTGTCTCTACCGTTCTCCCAACTCCACTAATAACTTGGAGCTCTTTGCAACTTGACTTTCTCCAGTCCAACTTTCCTAACAGTTAGGTAATTTTCCTTGGTGATTTTAATGTTCACAACTCCAGCTGGCTTCCGTTTTCTAGTCACACTGACCCAGCAGGTCGAGATGCTGAGGCTTTTGCAATTACTAATGACCTAGCACAGACTGTTCATTTACCTACAAGAATACTGGACAACTAATCATACAGCCAATACGCTTGATCTTTTTCTCACAAACAACCCTTCTAAGTACATGGTCGAAGTGAGAGGTCCTTTAGGCACTTCAGATCACAACTTGGTGATTGTCTCTTCTCCAATGGAACCTTTATCTCATGGCTATTCCCAACCTCGTGTTGTTTGGCATTACAAGAATGCAAAATGGGATGACCTGCGAGACTTCTTTTCTTCTTTTCCTTGGTCGGATTACTGTTTCAAAACTTCTGATGTCAATGTTTGCTCAGATCGTGTCAGTGAAATTATTCTTGCAGGAATGGAATCCTTTATCCCACACTCCACTTTAAAATCTTGTCCTTTATCTAAATCTTGGTTTTCCAATAAATGTGCTAAGGCTGTTCAAGAGAAGAATGTTGCATATCGTAATTGGCTTGTTTCTAATTCTTCAGTTTCATTTTCTGCCTACACAAAAGCTCGCAACAACTGTAAAGCAGTTATTAATCAGTCCAAACTAGAGTTTGAACAGGTTAATAGTAGAAAACTTGCTTCTTGCCCTAATGGTAGCCGAGCATTCTGGTTTCTTGCCAAAGCTATTGGCCGCAACTTTTGCCCATCTCTGCTCCCACCTCTGTCCAAACCAGATGGTTCTGTTATCACTTCAGCCAAGGATAAAGCTGACCTGCTAGCATCCCATTTTTCTTCCAGCTCATGTATTTATGATCTTGGTAAAACACCTCCCACCATTCCCAACACACTCCATTCAATGCCTCCTGTGGTCTTCCGTCAAAAGGATATCAGAAGGATTTTGATGAATCTTGATGCTAAGAAAGCTCCAGGTCCTGATGGTATTTCTCCACTTGTTCTCAAAACCTGTGCTCCTAAACTTACTCCTATTCTTTGCCGCCTTTTTTCCCTTTCTTATTCCAAAGGTGTTTTTCCTTTTGCTTGGAAATTTGCTCATATCCAGCCAGTTCCCAAAAAGGGTGACAAATCCCTCCCATCCAATTATCATCCCATTGCAATTACTTCTACTCTCTCTAAAGTAATGGAGAAATCAATTAACTGGCAACTGTTAAACTACCTAGAAACCTTCCGTCTGATCAACGATCGCCAGTAATGATTCCATCAGTGTCAATCCACTGGGGATATTCTGGCTTATGTTACCCATTTATGGACTAATTCAATGGAAAGGTTCGGTGAAACACAAGTAGTTGCTCTTGACATCTCAAAGGCTTTTGATCGTGTTTGGCATAAAGGTCTTCTAAACAAGCTTCCATCTTATGGTTTGCCAACTGTTTTTAGTAATTGGTTATCCAGTTTTCTCTCCGATCGCTCACTGAGGGTGATGGTAGATGGCTCTCTGTCTTCTAATTTCTCCACTAATGCCGGTGTCCCCCAAGGTTCAGTTCTTTCCCCCCACTCTATTCCTTTTGTATATCAATGACCTTCTTCCATTGACTGGAAATCCTATCCATAGTTTTGCCGATGATAGCACATTGCATTCAACTTTCCATTTTGAGAAACCTTGTCCTGCTCAATCAGCTTCAACTTCTCGAAAATCTGCTGCCAATTCCTTAAATGCCGATCTTCAGGTAATTCTCCAGTGGGGCAAAGACAACTTAGTTGATTTCAACCCTTCTAAAACTCAGTCTTGTCTTATATCTCGCAAAAAGGATTCTTCTGCTCCTATGCTTATCTTTAGTGACACTCCGATTTCTAGGCAAAATGATATATCTCTTTTGGGGATTACCCTGACTTCTAATCTCTCTTGGCACAAGCACATTACAAATATTGCTTCCTCTGCATCTAAAAAACTTGGTTTTCTCTTTCGCTGTCGGCGTTACTTTTCCTCCAAACAGCTGCTCACTCTGTATAAATTGCAAATCCGCCCTGCTATGGAATATTTTTCCCACATCTGGGGTGGGAACAATATTCCATAGCAGGGCAGTTCCTAACTGCCCTCTTCCATTCAGAAGAGGGCAGTTAGGTTAATTAATGATTCATCTCTAACAGAGTCTCTCCACTCGCTTTCTCATAGACGTACTGTTTCTGCTGCATGCCTCTTCTACAGATAGTTCCATGGGCACTGTTCTTCTGAACTGGCTTCTATAATTTCCGCCCTCTCTTTCAAAACAGTCCAAACACGTGCCGCCACCAGCCAACATCCATTTACTGTCCAACTTCAAACTCACAGGACCAACTTTTCATCTTCCTCGTTTATTTATTCAACTGCCGTTTTCTGGAACAACCTTCCTTCATACGTATTTCCTGAAAATTACAATCTACAGAAGTTCAAGTCCAATGTCAACAAATATCTTCTTTCGTTTTCTCAACCTCCAACCCAAGCACGGTACTAAGTACTATAGGTTCTAATACCTCTCGTGTTTGGGGTTCACATAAAAAAAAAAGGAAAAAAAAAAGAACCATCAGGATACAGCAGGCCCCCATTATAATGCGGTTTGCTTTACGCTGATTCGCTATAATGCTGTTCTTATATTATAACCCGTATCTGACTATAACGCTGTCACAGAGCACTATAACGCTCTTTTACAGATTGCATTTTTGGCATATTTAACGAAATCGTTTCATTTTGATAGAGTTGATAGCTTGAAAATGAATAGCAAAACAGCATTAAAATGTTTCCCATGCCAACTTGAGAAATTTTCCCACGCTCAGTGAAATTTTCTCGCACACTAATTTAATTGCAGTACAATGACTTGTTACGTATTCCGAGATCAACATTTTAAAAAATGATCAAGTATATTGCTTGTAACATTTGCGTTTTTTGCATTTATCCGAAGTCTAGTCATCACTCAGTACAGTATTAGACATCGTGCATAACGGGCAGTTTACTTGAACATTGTATCATAATTAATGCAATCAATGCAGTTACATTTTCGAAGAGTTAATAATCGCCGATAAGAATGAAAAAGCAACAACGTCTGGACGCAGTACGAAGACTACAAATGTAAGAAAAAGACTGAATTTGAAAATTAAATTAGACATTTTGAAGCAAACTGATTCTGGTCAAAGACAAGCGGATGTGTGCCATAATTTAGGACTTGCAAGTTTAATTGTAAGAACAATTATAAAAAAAATAAAGAATTAATTTTAGCAGCAGGAAAGATAGCTGTTCCACTGCAAGCAACTAGGGCTAGGCCGGCTATTAGGATTGAAATGGAAAGACTTTTAACTAATTTTATTGAAGATAATATCCAATGCAGAATTCAATTAAGTTAAATATTATGAAAAAAAAAAAAAAGAGAGAGAGAGAGATTAATATAATGATCTGAAGAAAACTCACCTAAAAAAAAAAAAAAAAAAAAAAGTGGAACCATTTAAAACTAGTAAGAGCTGGTTGAATAGATTTAAAATCCAGGGAGAAGCCGCAAGTGCAGATCAAGGAGCCAAAACTTTCAAAAAAGAACTTGTTAAAATTATTGAAGAGGGGTTTTATGTGTTATACTTCTCAACAAGTTTTTAACATAGATGAAGCAGGACTTTTGTGGAAACGAATGCCTAAAAGAAGTTTCATATTGAAAGAAGAAAAAAACATGCCAGGTTTCAAAGCGATGAAGGATCGGTTATTGGATGGTAACGCTGCGGGGGATTTAAAATTAATACCCCGTTTAGTTTATTTGGAAGAAGGCCAAAGTTCAACCAAAATCGACACATTTTTCATGATTAAATTTATCAATTAAATTAAATCAATTCAGATCAATTAAATTCATGATTTTAATTGGAATTTTAAGTTTAATTTTGATACGTAAGTAGTTACCACATAATTATATACGTATGTAATGCAGAATATTTTATATGTACTATTCAAATATTCATATTCAAAAAATATTTAATATTCAAATATTTTATATTTGAATTTTAAATATTTTGACCAATATTTGTGTATCTTTTCACTACCGTTTATTATTGATTAGGAAATATCCTATGGCACTGACCGCAACTCATAAATACATATGTTACCTTATGGGAATGTGGCACTCGCTTAGCGTGGATTCATTAGCGCTCTGTTTTTCCGGAACGAATTATCAGCATTAAGCGGGGGTCACCTGTACAATAGAGGTGGAAATATGAAAAGTTGTGCCCAATATTGCTTGTATCTTTCGTGCTCAAAAGTTAATCAAGAGTAAGCAGTGCATCCTATCTTCTTCCCACCTTACTTTATTGTTCTCATGTAACTGTATTCCAAGAAAGTGAAACATTCCAATACAAGCAAAACTGATTCCAACAGAATTCCAGATTAATAAGTTTAAAGGAAAACAAAGTACCGAACAATACTGATTCATGGAGATGGTAATGGAACCCTATAAAGGAGTTCTATCCTTTAGAAAAACGAACAGGGAAGCCCAATTAAAAATACAAATGGAATTCATGCTTTTATGGATGTCCAACATCATTCTGATGCTATAATTCTTTTTTTGTTGGTAGTTTTTAAGCTGTAAATATGGAGGCTTTATTCCATATTGCAATAATGTGTTTACTTTGGTAGGAGGGTTTAAAGTTTTTATATTTGTAAGTTTTGCACATCAAGCTCATGTATTTTTTATTTTGTACTAACTGTTTTCTTCTTTAATAATTAGTGGTTAGATATTTGTGGGATGCAATGGTTTCACTTTATAAGTCTTATAAAGCTACATTATCTGCAAACCTCATAAGGACCATCAACTAAAAGCATTTTGGATCATTGTTGGCCTGAGTACTGCACCAAAGAACACACCTTTCCAGTTAGAAACCCACAGAGGCTCAATGGGATTGAGATCCATGACAAATGCTCGAAGTCTTGCACACATTTAGTATGGTGGCACTGTCTTCTTGAAAATATTCCCCATTCATGTTAACACTGCCTGATGTACCTGACCTGTAATGATGTTCAGATATGCTCTGGCATTCACTGTATCCTCAGGGATAAGGACACAAAGGTAAACCATTAAAACAGGCCTCACACCATTACATCTCCTTTAGCAGCCCGCAATATCAATATACAACACAATAGTTCCAGTACTTTGTGTGGTTTCTTCCATGTTTCCATTAGGGCTGAAAAGTATAAATCAGGGCTCATCACTCCACGTGACTTGCATCCATCTTTCACACTCCTGGTACGAACACAGACATATTTTCCAGATGGTGTTTGAGATCAGCACCATCAGTTAATCTCTTATACTCCTATAGTATATTCTTTGTAGGGCATTTTCCATGGTGCACATATTGATGCCTTGTAATTTTTCCACATTAAACGCAGAGATAAACTATGTGTGGCACGTGATTACATTTTATAATCCATTCCAGAAGTTGAGAAACTTCCCCACCACCTTGCATTTTCAGCCATTATTACATCTATTCATGAATATTCTTCAGACTTTTTCCATTGTTAAAGACTAGAATGGCACCAGTCTTTAGACACTCGATCCGTGTAACCATCCTCTTTGCCGTACCATTTGCTAAGCACATACTGACAATCTTTTGAAGTCCATTTTAAGGGATACTGTCCATTCCCCAATGCCAATGAACTGATGTGTATAGTTGGGTCACATGGCTTTAGTGCTTCCCTGACAATGTCACACATCATGTAACCTCTTTGATTTACATATTTTTGCACAGATTGTTGCATATAGTCAAAATCTCTATTGTCTTAATAACATGGACACGTAATGTATTTTTATCAAAAAAACAGTTCCTCACTGCGAAAAAAAAAAAAAAAAAGCTATTTTTATTCCACCGAAGGCTGGGCACCAAATACTCAGTGCTCAGCCTTCAGTGAGAGCAGAAAGTCTCTCCATAATCAAAACTGAATGCAGATAATGCATTCAAATTTTGATTTTATTTCCACTACTGCACTGAAATTCTAGAGTATTAAACTGGCGTCTCTCTAAATTGAAACATATGCCTTTACAAACTATAGCATTATATCATTTTTAAGGGTTTATCCAATCTAAATGCACTTGATGACATAATGGTATAAGTTACAGAAGAGTAATATTTACCTATGGCTCCATGAACTGTGCCAAACAGTACAGAACCTTGTGTAGGTGTGGTACTTTCTCCAGGATGCTGCATCACTAATGAGCCTGCCAAAATAAAATAACCACAAAATCAGCAAAAACCACAGAGAGCAATGTCTGATTATTAACTTACCATATATTTAGTGGGGTCAGAACTGATCCCAGTCAAAGATTTTTACTTGTTATACCCCCCAACCCCACTTCCACAATTTTTCTGTATCAATTTCAGTGTAAGGAACATTACCTACATTACCTACAGTTTTTTATTTAAAAAAATTTCATTTATCTTTTAAAAAATTAGAATGAGGGTGGTGTCAGATCTGACCCAAAGATTGTCAGTGTTTCATAGAAAATTCTGTGAAAATTTCAAACTACATTTTTGTTATTTCTTAGAATTATTTGCATAGCTTGTTTATATTTGTTAATTAGATTTTTATTCGCAAGTTTGGTGATGAGCTAGTGCCAGTCAACTTATTAATTTGAATGAGATCGCACATGAAAATGAGCAATAAATATAAGAAATTAAAAGTCTGAAAATGTTGTTGTTAATTAGCAATAGAGGCATATAGATTTAAAACAGTTTTCAAAATACCATCAGGGAAAACAGACATTCAAATATATGTGGAAGATATTGAATGTTGCCCTAGAAACAGGTATCATAAATTTTAAAAATTGTGTGAATCATGCTCAAAATATGGTTGCAAAAAACACTGTTAAATAAAAGTTGTTCGCAAAAAAATGTGAATGATAAAATGATTTTTACTTTTATTATTATATTACTTTATACTATTCCATTGTTTTATCAGATTATTATCAGTTATTATAATATTAATCCCTTTGTGACACATTGCTTTGTATTCCTATTTGCATGGGAAAGTTTTCACATGGGTCTTTATTCATCTTATGGTCAGGTTAGCTGGTCTCAGGTGGTGAGTTGAGTGTTTTTTTTTTTTTTTTTTTTGAGAAAACTAAAGTATTTTATCCCACAAAGCAGGCATAATACCTCATAGCCTTAGTTGCCTCATTGCATATTCTAAATAGTCCAAACCATAACATTATTTCAAATAATTATAATTACTTTCTTTTCAAATATAACAAATGCTTTTTTTTCCTAAAAATTATTTCGGACGTGTGTGATTTTAAAAATGCTTCAAGATGGCTGTCATTAGCACAATTAGCATTAGCAGTGGCAAATGATGCAAGAAAGAAGCTTATACAGCATCAGCCAAAAAAAAAAAAAAAAAAAAAAAGATACTTCCCATTTCACCTATTCATTACCTCCAATAGTTTGTCTAATTCTTCCTTGAATTTATTTAAGCTATCAACTTCCACAACAGATGGAAGCTTCTTCCAACAATCAACCAACTGCTGGCTAAATGCAAACTTCTGTACATCTATTCCTATTCTGCAACTGTCCTTCCTCAATTTGAATATAACTACAAGTATTAAGGAATTAAGTTAATCAGGCACTGATTCATACCATTTAACAAAAATTAGCACAAATATCCATTGGGAAAAACATTAACACAAGGAAGTAAGCTGAAAATGAGCCAGTATTTCATAAACAATAAAAAACAACATAATGAATTTACCTGCACCAATGGCTCAAAACGTCTTACTAGCAATGTTCTTTGGTTAGAGGGAATGGACTATATTTCATCAAATTTGTGGAAATTTTAGTGTTTGTGTGTGCACACGCATATGTGAAAGAGCAAGGTTAGTTCTTAGGTTAGTTTATGCTTTAGTCCAATTTGTTGTACTTGTACTGATCCAATAGTCCAATATTGTTGTACTTGTAAACCTTTAGTGAGATGTAATGAAAATTCATGCATAATTGTTCTGCTTAATTTAACTCTTGTAATTTATTTATTATGACCTTCTTAAGAAGGTCAGAACAAATAAATACACTAATCTAAATTTGAATGGGGAAAAATATATCGGAAATCTGAATTGAGTTGATTCCCAGCAAGCCCATTATGGGAAAGGTAACTTCAAAGTCCGCTGATGGCACTGTCCTGCAACAATTGGAATAACATTTTCTTTCTAGCAAAAACTCAGAACTGATACTATGGGACTTACGATATGCTGCTGCTGAATGGCAGGAGTAAGTTAGCTCCCATTTATGTCAGTAATGACAGAGAACTCAGTCATAATTGACATAAATCACTGTTCCAATATTGCTTATAAACAAGACCTAAAACAAACCTAAAACAATATAGTAATGAACTAAATAGTTAAATAAAAAATGTCCAATAAATACTTGAAGCACATCAACAGATAAACACATTAACATGCAAATATGTTGTTGTTGTTATGTTGTTATTTGGTTTTTAGGAGCATTAGCAACTAAGGCCATATTGCTCCGGGATATGCGGTGGTCATTCCCTGACCTTTCCGCATCCTACATATTTGGTGGTGACGGGCTCGAACCCCGGTCTAATCAAGAAGTGTGTGCTACGCACTGCTGCTCCTTCCCACCTGGCTATGGAGGCGCCAACGCAAATATAAACATACCCTCCTGTACTACTCACCATGCCTGAAGACATTCACCATTTCACCAAGGTGAAACTGGCCTACTTGCTGAAGGTGTTGTCGTTCTTCATCTGTTGTAGCAGCACTGCAAAACAATATAATGAAATACAATAAATGAAAAATTTAGATCAACACACAATAAAAACAAAGTCTATTTTTTAAAAAAAAATCTTGAATATGTCTTCTCTGTTATGTGATGAAATATATCAAAGAGATCAAATGTAATGCTACTGTGTAAAGTTTGGTTTTAATAAATGATCTTTTCTTATGTGCCTCCCAAATCTAGCAATACATTATCTGGCTCCCCCCCCCCCTTTTTCTGACAATGTTTGGAAAAATGGGCAAATCCAGTAAGCCACTCAAGAATTAGAATTATAGTTCTCAGACAAGCCATTCACCAAAGCAGCATATTACAGTTGAAGTAGAATAGAGATTTCACCTCAATAGAGCCACAAAATTATATATCATACTTCATTGATATTAAGCAATTTGTTAAGCCACGGAATTGTGTAAACGCTATCTGTGAACAAGATTTTGCAACTCACTGAAAATAACAGGTTCACTGTTTAATTAATGGACGTTTAGAACTCTTGTTCCAATTTGACAGAAGAAAAACTGGATAATTTATTCGAGCAACCTTTGCCAGAGGCTACCTAATTCAGTCAAAGTGAGAAGTTCAAAAATGTCTCTGCCCTCTCCAATCCAGACTGCCTCAATACCATGGTATTCAATCTCCCAGGTCAAAAAGGTTGTCAGAAAAGCCAGCAGTGTAACTGATAAGCAATAATAATACTCAATATTTGACTTTCATGATTCATACATGAAACATTAGATTGAGATAAACATGTTTACTATTCAGTGAATGTTTCTTTGTGAAATTTTATATTATCAATTGTAAGCAATAGCAACTTTCATCGACTTGTATTTGCCCAAATTCCATCTAAAAACATATTAAGCCCAGAAGCCTGTGGCCTTTCAAAATGCACAAACAGGTCCTTATCTAAATAATAGATAAGGACCTGACAATACAATGTGAAAAACATTGTACTGTCAGAGATCCTCAATACTGAAACTTCAGTGACACAACTGTGTGAAAACTTTTTGTGTTTCTCCTTCCAAAATACAGCAGATTCTCGATGATTTTCCAGGAAAGATGGTAAAAAAACAAATCCCAGATAATCGATTTCCAGGTTAATCCAAAAATACAAAAGTCCCCGACATACATAAGAGATATGTTCCAGGACTTCTTACTTCATTGAGACTCGGGTAAGACTAATAACATATTGCTACTATATAATTATTGACAAATCTGAATTCTGCGCGATACTTGTTAATGTTTGGCCATTTTCATACATCCTTATTAGTTTAATTTTCTGATCCAAATCAATGGCTTTCCTTTTGTTGATAGATTTACTAGTAGCGCTGTCACTTATTCTCTTAGTCAGCACCATGATAACGGTCAAAATGAAATTTCCTCAAAAGAACTTCACAGGGTTACGGGGGGGAAAAACACTATTATCACCTCACGCAAACTCACATTTTACTAAAGCACATTTCTGGAGGTCACTGCCATTAAACAATTTGCACCTTCCGGGTTATTGGGCTTTTCTGTTCGTGCATCTAATTATAAACAGTTATTATGTTACTATAATGGGTATTGTGTTATTATGGTGAAATGTGTCCCCTTCACTGAAATCTTCAGTCATATATATATATATATATATATACAGTAATACCCCGAAGTTACGCGATAGGTGGGTCCGACGAAAATCGCGTAAGTCGGGGTACAACTTTGCATATAAATACATATAAATTTTGCTTAATTGGGACCAAGGACTAACAAAAACACTAGTTTAGAAGAAAAATATTAATAAAATTGCAGTTCTTTATACATATTAATACAAAATATGTATTAAAAAAACAAATGACTTACGTAAAAAAGTTATTTCGATGTCGATGGCTTCATAAAATCTAACAAATTCGTCTGACGACACAGTGCGTTCTTTTTTTCAAGCAGAATTTCTTCGTAGCAAGCTAATAATTTTTTTATTCCTTGCTTTGTAGCTATAACGCATTCTTCGTTGGAGTCTATGTTTTCTAAAATTTTTAAGCCCTTTACAATTGAGCCCTTTTTCAATTTTCAACCTGTCAAGTTTGCAATTGTCATGTGCTTTTTGCCGTTGCTTCATTTAGGCCTGTAGCACGTGCAATATCACATGGTCTTTCATTTTATATTTTTTCTCTATCGACAGAGGCAGACTGGCCATAAGCCTTACCGGGGAAACCCCGGTGGGCCAGTGTGATTTTGGCCATAAACCATAGTATGAGGCCACTATAAATTTTCCCGGGTAAGAATTTTTGACCCAGTCCGCCTCTGTTTATTGATAATTGCTTTTCTTTTTCTCTCTAAATCTGCAGTCTTCACCAGGACGCTTCCTTTTCACACCTTTTAATTAAGTATTTTACTCATTTTTAGGGAATAAAGCACAATTACAAAACGAGAAGGCACGCTTGATACGCATAAACAAAGCTGCGTGCATGTGAGGTGTTAATAGTGTATCTCTGCCTTTATGGTGTTGTTTATTCAGTTGAATAAACAACACCATAAAGGCAGAGATACACTATTAACACCTCACATTTCTAGGGGTTACTACCATAAAACAATAAAAATCCAGTTGCATTTCTGCTAGTGAAATCTGTTATAAACTGGTAGTAAACTCGATCTAATTGCATTTGCGATTATACCGATAGCTGGAATTGTGTTGGTTTTTACGTTATTATGGTGAAGTGTTTCCCCTTCACTGATACAAAAAACATAAAAGCAGCAAAGTTGAATTTTGTTCATCTTTCGCTCTCATTCTCCGCCGTCGCACCGTATATCGATAACATATGAAAAACGACCTTGAAGATAGTGGGCGGCAGCGTTGCCAAACGAAAAAATCAAGAACCGCGTAACTCCAAGTTCGCGTAAGTCGGGGTATTACTGTATGAAAAAAAAACATAAATAAATTGTAAGAATCTTCGCT
Source organism: Mastigoproctus giganteus (assembly GCF_048544385.1). Taxonomy (NCBI): domain Eukaryota; kingdom Metazoa; phylum Arthropoda; class Arachnida; order Uropygi; family Thelyphonidae; genus Mastigoproctus; species Mastigoproctus giganteus. The sequence continues at coordinate 221,315,705 of NC_143584.1, forward strand.
TCTTTCCTATTTTTTTGCTTGTTACTCTGTACCTCACTTTGTGCAATTTGTGAGTGCCATAACTGTCGTTATTGATTGCTTATTTTATTTATTTTAAATTTTACAATCGTAAAAAAAAAAAAAAAAAAAAAAAAAAATTTGAGTGAAAAAAAAATTTAAGTAAAATCGTAGTTGCATAAGTTGGGGATTTACTGTATCGAAAAATGTTCAGCAACCTAGGTAAAAAATATGGTGATAGATAAAAAAAACTTATCACGCACTACTCGCGTGTCCAATACGATGCTTCCCTTTATTTTTTGCGATGTCAATTTTAAGTCTAATAGCTTTCCTATATTTTTTTACGATGTCGATTTTAAATCGAATAGCTTACCTTTATTTTTTTATACACCAATGGAAACAGTGAAAGAAGTGAAGGTGGAGTTGGGTTTCTGGTCCATAAAGATTTTAAAAACAACATTTTGGAATTCAAAAGTACATCACCAAGGGTGTCAAGACTAATATTCAAGATTTCTAAGAGGTACAAGCTAAAGATTATAATGATTTATGCACCAACATAGAGCCACGATGATGAAGAGGTTGAAGAAATGTACACTGAAATTGAGAGTCTTCTAGATGAGCAGAAAACACACTACACTATTATTATGGGGGACTTCAATGCTAAGGTTGGAAAAAGGCAAAACAGCACAGAAAGAGGAACTATAGGAAATTTTAGAATTGGTGAAAGAAATAAAAGAGGTGAAAGACTTGTGGAATTTGCAGAATCTCAAGGACTGTCAGTAATGAACACTTTTTTCAAGAAAAGGGTGAACAGAAAGTGGATGGAAGAGTCCAAATGGATTAACAACTAATGAAATCGACTTCATCCTCACTAACAGAAGATATATTGTGAATGATGTTACCGTCCTGAATAAGGTAAATGTTGGAAGTCATCACAGAATGGTAAGATGTACACTTGATATAGATGTAGGAAAGGAAAGGAAAAAACTGACTCGAGTAAATAATACAAAGGACTTTGAAATAACAGAAGGAGAAAAAGCAGTATGTACTGGAACTTAAGAACAAGTTTGAGCTTCTGCAGACTGCTTAGGACTAAGATATCGATGAAGAATATTACAACTTTCTGAAAGTGATAAAGCCCAAGAAACCTATAGGGAAACAGAAATCCAAAGAAGAAAAAATTAGTCAAGAAACACTTGTCATGATGAACCAAAGACGACAAATGAAGAGCAAGAAAAACACTGACAGGGAGAAAATTGAGTATACTGAGTTATGCAAAGCCATTAGAAAGAGACTCAGAGAGGACATAAGAAGATTTAACACAAGAAAAGTAGAACAAGCATTAAGGGAAAACAAAGGATTTAAATCAGCGGCCATGAGCAGTAATACAGAAAGACAAATGATACTGAAACTGAAGAATAGCGATGGTGTACTTATAAACAGCAGAGAAGGCATAATTCAAATAGCAGAAGACTACTATAGAGAATTATACAAGGAGCGAGGGAATGATACCAGCAGTGGGGAAGATGGATTGCAAAGTAGCAACACATATGACATACCCGATATTCTTCCTGATGAGGTAGAACATGCATTGAAGAAAATGAAGAATCGGAAAGCCCCGGGGGAAGATGAAGTTACTGTAGAGTTGTTAAAATTGGGAGGAAGAGACATAACACAAAAACTGGCAAGGCTCTTCACAAAGTGCATTAGAAAAGGTGTGATGCCTAAGCAGTGGAATAATGCAACCATAGTTTTGCTGCATAAGAAAGGAGATAAATCAGAAATTGGAAATTATAGACCAATTAGCTTGTTATCCCATATCTACAAGTTGTTCGCAAGGGTCATTACTAACAGATTAGAAAGAATACTTGATGAGAATCAACCGAAAGAGCAAGCTGGCTTTAGGACAGGATTCTCAACTATGGATCACCTTCACGTAATATCACAGCTAATGGAGAAAGCAAATGAATATAAAACACCATTATGCCTGGCATTTGACTCCATACAGCATAAGGCAATGTTTCGGGCACTGGAAAGACAAGGCATAGATACTCCATATATTATGATTTTGAAGAAAATATACGAGAGTGCTGTTTGTGTTGTTTGTTATTTGGTTTTTAGGAGCATTAGCAACTAAGGCCATATTGCTCCGGGATATGCGGTGGTCATTCCTTGACCTTTCCGCATACTCCGTATTTGGTGGTGACGGGCTCGAACCCCGGTCTAATCAAGAAGCATGTGCTACACACTGCTGCTCCTTCCCACCTGGCTACGGAGGCGCCCACGAGAGTGCTACATCCTTTATTAGACTAGACAAAGACAGTAGCAAATTTAAAATCGAGAAAGGAGTTCGACAAGGAGACACAATATCTCCAAAGCTGTTTACTGCTGCCCTTGAGGAAGCTTTCAGAAGATTAGACTGGTTGCAGAAAGAAGTCAATGTGAACGGAGAGTACCTAAACCATTTACGATTTGCAGATGACATTGTGGTCATAAGTCACGATCCCAAAGAATTAGAGCAAAATCTTAATCAGTTATGCACAGTTAGTAAGGATTTTGGACTAAAGATGAATATGGCTAAAACAAAAGTAATGATGAACAAGTATGCCACAGAAAGGGAAATAATGATTGAAGGAGCAGTAATTGAAAAAGTGGAGTCATATACTTATCTGGGACAAGTTATTAGCTGTAATAATGATAAATGGCTGGAAGTCAAGAGAAGAATAAATTTTGGATGGATAGCATTCAGGAAATATAGTCACATACTGAAGAGCAATATCCCAGTTTGTCTGAAACGTAAAATAATGAACCAATGTATACTCCCCACCATGACTTATGGAAGTGAAACTGGGCACTCACCAAAAGAATGGAAGAGAAGCTAAGAACTACACAGCGAAGAATGGAACGAATTATATTGGGAATCAGACTGTTAGATAAGAAGAGAAACACATGGATTAGGCAGCAAACTCAAGTAAAGGACATTCTTATCAAAACTAAAGAACTAAAATGGTCTTGGGCAGGACACATAGCTCGAAGACATGATGGCAGATGGACTAAGAAAATAACAGAATGATACCCAAGAGGAGCTAGAAGAAAACCTGGAAGACAAAGGCGGAGATGGAGAGATGAAATTCATGAGTTTTTGAGTAGTAAATGGATGGCCAGTGCTCAAAACAGAAGGAACTGGAAAGTTGCTGGAGAGGCCTTCATCCTGCAGTGGATTGAAAATGGCTGATGATGATGATGATGATGATACCTTTATTATTTACGATGTTGTGTATGGTTTGGTCACCAACATTATAATGATTCCTTAGAGATTTAACAGATGCACCATTTTCAAACTTTTGAATAATTTCAAGTCTTTGCTTAACTGAAAACGCAACTCTTTTGTGTTTACCCATCATTTTTGCGATTTCTAAAGAAAAAAAATTTACTACGAAAAAATTCTGACATCCCTGACATAAATAACGAAACAAAATTTGTCCTTTTGCACTGCAACAGAACACAACAATCAACGTGATGCACTAAAACAAACGAAACATTTGGTCTCTCTTTTTTTTTTTTTGAGCGGCGGATGTGAAGACAGCAGGGATTGCAAGATAATAGGTACAGTAATCTCCCAATGATGACTTATAATGCCAATTATTTATGACTTGCAAAATATCTGTTTATACCTATTCTAGTTATTACTTGAATTTTTTGATTTCTGGTTGATTTTTTTTTTTTTTTTTTTTAATTTGAAGTCTTGAAGTGTCCCGGTTAATCGAGAGTCTGTTGTATACTGTACTATGTATGCTATATTTTGGAAGGAAAAGTGGTTTTATTTTTAGTGTGCTGAACAATATATACTACATATTTATTGTGCTTCATAATATTTATTGCATTTCTCTATGTACTGTGCATTACCTTTCTCTTGGAAGAGAGGAAAAAAAAAAGAAGCTACACTGCAAAGTACCATGCACAATAAACTGAAATACAGAAATGCAATAATTTCAGAGCTTTTTTTTTATGGCTATAATATGACCACCCAAATTCCGTAAAATTCCAAGATCTGGAAAGGATCTTAAAAATGCTAGATTTGGAAGGTTTGACTGTAATAGGTATATTCAATGAATTAAATCTTTCAAAACTAACAGAAATTTCATTTCATTTCAACTAAAGCATCTTTATAAATATAGACATTTTAGCTAAAATGACACAACTAAAAAAATCCCTCATCCTCTCTTGATATAGAACTACAGTAGTAACAGCCTTCCTTGTATTTTCAGGAAGTGTGCACTAAATGTCTCTTCATAGAAAACATTTAATCTCCTGCATTTTATAACTGTAAGAGATTTCACAGTTAGTACTACTATTAGTCGTACAGTACGAAAAAGGCTTTTGTGCCTAAACCAAAAGAACACAGATACAACTAACCTAACATGTAAACAAGGGTGTATAGATATATAGAAACTACAAAGGTACATAGACTTTTGTGTATGTGTTTCCTCTTCCCATAGTAACTGATCTCACAGACCTTCAAATTTCTGTAAGCCATCAAGTGTCGACAAAATTTTACATTTCATTTTCACAAAAATCAGTTTGTTGGGAGTTCAGCTGTTATACATGGACAAGATGGATATGTCCAAACTAACAAGCACTTAAAAATAAATATACCTAAAAATAAATTTAAACTAGCCAATTTCATCCAAGTGTTGACTTAGAGTACACTGTTAAGGTGTTTGATAATAACTATGTAGTGATCTAAGTATGATCTGTTGTGAAAGAATTAGTCAGCTAAGCTGTCCAGGAGCACGAGGAGGTTCCTTTCATTGCTTTCTTGTATGTTTCCGATACAAAATAAAAATAAAAGTGATTTAAGTTCATATTTTGGTTCATGATTAATTGTAAAATCAAACCTATATTGTTTGTATTTACACAATTAAAGTTAGTAGCAAACTCTAGTATCGACCACATGAAATTAAACACAAATCTCAGAAACAGGTGATCAGAAATATCTTAGTACATCACACAATAGATAGATTTTTGTCATGAGGAGACCATCACGAGTAGAGATCACCATTCAATCATTCTGAATAATTTTCATAATTAGCAAAGCCAGCTTGAAACCTTAGACTCTTGTATCTAGAAAGTTTCAAGTTTGCATCTCACATGCTACTTGCTTGCTTGCTTTAAGTCATTTGATATGCATGAATATCTTAGGAAGAATGTGGGGGATGGGGTAATCAAAACAGATACTGTACATTGTGCTAACTGAAATGTGGTAAGGGATGTTTAATTCCCATTTTGGGGATGCCATTCTGATATTTTGGTAACAGGGCATATATCTGTTTATAAAAACTCCAACTGGTAATTTTTTATAGCCTTAATGATGATACCAAAAGTTTGGAAAAATAATTCTTACCTGTCTTTTTGACAGACGAACAAATTGAAAGAATTTTCTGCTCCTAGAAAAGTGTCATCATCAAGAATCTCCACAGCCATCATCCAATTTGGATGATAATCTCTTGCAATCTGAGAATTATTTTAAAAAAATTGCGATTAATATTACTGTTTTGGTTTCTTAGAAACCTCTGCTTTACGAGGGGCATTCAAAAAGTTTTGTCAAACATATAGTTCCTGTAATTCCAGACTCACGAAATTCAGATGGCATGTTAAGACTGCTCTATGTAGTCACCACCCACAGTTATGCATTTTTCCAATCTGTTTCAACTTGAAAATCCCCTCCTTATAGAAGTTTGTATTTTGCTCATCAAACCACTAAGTGATTGCTTGTTTCAGATGTTCATCATCCACAAAATGCATTCCACAAAGATGCTGTTTCAATTTTCAAAACAAGTAAAAGTCAGATGAGCCATATCAGGTGAATTAAGGTGAATGTGGCAAATACTTTACCCCCAGTTTGACCACTGTTGTTCCTGTCAGTTCACAGATGTAAGGTGAGGCATTGTCATCCAGCAACAGCACTCCTCAGGGCAGCATTCCTTTTTGCTGCCTTGAAGTGTTTCCTCGTAATTTGGTTAATAGATCCACGAGTACCTCCCCGTAACACTTTTACCCTTTCCAAGAAAATCAATGAGCAGTAATCCTGAACAATCCTAGAAGGCTGTCAACATAAGCTTCCCAGCTAAGGCTTGCACTTTGAATTTTTTGGAGTGGGTAACTCAGCATGTTTCCACTGCATAGTGGCAATTTTTGATTCTGGATCAAAGTAGTAAACCCAACATTCATCAGCAGTAACAATACAGACAAAACTCTTCTTTATTTGGAGCGGCAAGCTCCAAAAGAGACCTGGTGATGTCCACTCTTGTCTCTTTGTGACTATCATTCAGCATTCTTGGAACCCATCAGCAATACCCATTTGTTGTGCATAGCTGTCGTGTAGGATGACATGTACTGACCCAGTGCTAATCTTTACTTTATTGGTTATCTGTTCATGATTCATTTTAGGGTCTTCCATAATTACCTTGTTGACCATTTCCTCATTTTGAGCTGTTTCTGGCCACCCAGTCCTTGGATCATCTTCAATGCTTCTCAGCCATGCATAAATTCAATAAACCGCTTCCAGATGCTCTGATGGAATAGATTCACCTATACACTGTTTAAATATTGAACGATTTCAGGTAATTCCATGTTCTCTTTTGTTAGGAATTTTATACCTGTCCACTGCTCAAATTTTTCAATTTTTGGCTTGATTGTCAGCAGACTTCAGAATCACACCTGCCAAAAAGATACAGAATAAGTTACATGGCTGAAATTTTGCACAGATACTACCAAGACTATCTCCTATTACTATGCCTATTTGTACCTAAATCTAGAGTATGGGTTTGACAAAACGTTTTGAATGTCACTTGTATATGACACTGATAAATGATTAATCATTATTTCTAAAGGAATGAAGAGTATACTATTCTGAGTGATTCAAAATAAATAATTTTTAATTACTACTTCAGCCATTTTATTTATTATGTTGGAAATGGCTGCCAAGCCTTTTCTAACATGGGGAAAAAAAAAATAATAATAATAAATTGTTGTTACAAATCATAATTGGTCTTAAAAGCTTCCCAAAATTCCAAGCTTAACAAAACATCCAGAAAATTGGAAAAAAAAAAAAAAAAAATTGTTGATCCAACTTTTTTCCCTTCTTGAGTAATGCTCAAACATATGAAAAAACTTTGTTGGAATGGAGGAAGAGGTGATTGAAATCCATAAGACTTCAAGACAGGATAGTAAAACAAATGAAGGTAAAAGTTTCACTCTTTATTACAGGAAGTTTCTTTTAGCCAGTGAGTTGTTAATTACAGTGAGTTGGAATAAGTTACCTCCATGGACAATTGAAGCTGACAGGTTGGAAAAATTCATCAAAGGTCAGCTGAAGAGTTTATCTACAGGAAGAAGGAAACACATAGGTAGTTTATTTTCTTTTTTTATTTTTATTTAGTTATTTTATTATTTTGGATAGTGCAGCAAAGGCCTGTGGCTTCCTTTATATCATATGACTAACATTGTCTATTATATAATAATACTATTGAATTAGAAATGCCCCTAAAACCTTCCAGGAGATTAAAAGAACATATGCTACACATATGTTCTTTTAATAGGTAGGGAAGGGCATGCCGAATTTCAATCAGTCGATTTTAATGAAATTTGACATGGCTTAACAAATTCTTCTAAAAGATCCAAATAAGCTATTTTAGCAAATAAAACTAATAAATCCTCACTAGAATATAAATAAAGTGCAAGAGGCTAAAGAAAAATCATGGAAAGACTTTGGAAAAGATATGGAAAACAAGTTGAAGATACAAGAATAAAAGGGGAGCATGAAGAAGGTGAAAAAATGTTAATTCAGTTATAAATTTTCAGAAAGGGGAAGGGAGAACCACAAATAAAGTAAAGTAAAAATGATAAAGGAAGTAAAAATAAGAGATGGATAATATATGAGGGGGGTATCAAAAAGTTCGTACCTTGACCCAGATAAAATAATTAATATAAATTGTCTATATATTCAATAACTAACATATGAAATTTCATTTCCACATGTGATCGTACACCAGAGGTGGAGCCTGGAATCTGAGGAAGGATGCTACGGTTAACAAAGTGGAGTATTGAGCAGTTATCAAATTCCTGCATTTGCAGGGCAAGACAGCTCAGGAAATTGACAAAGAAATGAAAGCTGTGTATGGGCAGAATTGTCCATCCTGTGACATTGTAAAAAAGTGAAAACAGGAGTTCCAGTGTGGTCGTACAAGTGTCTTTGACGAGCCAAGAGAAGGAAGGCCATCAACATCCACAGACAGTGAAATGGCTGCAAAGGTTGAGCAGCTGGTGCTGAGTGACAGACATGTGACAATTCATTTCATTGCAAATGCAGTATGAATTAGTTATGGGTCTGCCCACAACATTTTACATGACCATATGCACATGTCTAAGGTCTCCACACAATGGGTTCCAAGATTGTTGATGCCTTTGCCGAAGCAAAGTCAAATGCAATGTTCTCACCAACTGTTGGATTTGTGTGTGGCTTTGAACTACTGCTGCACCCACCTTATTCTTCTGAACTAGCACCATCAGACTTCTTGTTTCGAGAAATGAAGAAACCATTGTGTGGACACTTCTTTGATTCGTCTCAGGAAGTCATCAATGAAGTGGAATCGTGGTTTCAGGCAAAAAGTGTGGACTTCTATGATCAAGGCATTAAACAACTGATCCATAGATGAGAGAAATTTGTTACTATACTGTGAAATTTCACCTTTCTAGGGCTATTATTACTAGGTAAGGGTATGAACTTTTTGATACCCCGCCCCCTCGTACAAGCGATAATTTAAAAGGAATGAGGGAAATTTTATTTTTCTTCTTCACATTCCATATCAATCTTGGATGCCATTGAACACCAGTAATCTTTCTCTACTCCTATGAATGATTTCTTCTGTGGGAGGTCCCATTCAGTCTTTTATATCATCCATCCAGTTTCTTCTTTTCCTTCCTCCAGGTCTTCTGCTGGGAATTTCCCCTTCTAAGGTAAATTTGAACCTCTTGTGATGTGGCCACAGTAGTCTATTTTGAGTCTGCAGATTTTGTTTAATAGTTCTTTTGGTGCCATTAATTTTAAGGGCTGTTTTATTGGGTATTTTGTCTGTCCATTTGATCTTTCATCATTCTTCTCAATGCCCACATTTCAAAGAGAAATTCTGGATATTAGTTACATTATCAAAGTAAAAAGTCATGGAAAATATGAAATATGGAAAACCAGCAGGTGTAGACAAAATTAATCCTGAAATGCTGAAAGTTGGAGAGAAAATTTGTCACAAAGTTTAGTTTATTATCCAGAGGTCATTTTCAGAATGACAAGTTCCAGAAGACTGAAACAAGGCATTAATACAGTGGTTTTCAACAGGGGTGCCACAACAACATTCCGGGGGGGGGGGGAGGTGCCACGTAATTTGAGTTTAAGTTATTTAAACTTATTATTTTTTATTTATGTTTATTTCATTATAAAATGGTGTACAGTATCTTTTTAATTTTGTGGTGATTTATAATTGTTTATTTAGTATATATATATATATATATATATATATAAATAGATAAGAATTAAAAATAATTGATAGAAAAAATTAATAGAAAATACTAAAAGATGGAGAAGTTATTAACACAAGGTGCCAGGCCTAATAGAAGAAAAAAGAGAAAAAGAATATTAAGAACCTAAAAAAAAAACAAATTATAATTATGTAGAATTACGTATAATTAATGGCTGAATTAACAGGCCAATCATATGTACAAAAGCTGAAAGGGAAGTGGAAATTAATAAATGCAAAATAATAAATGTAGTGAGCATCAAAATGAGGGTGAAAAAAAAAAGAAAAGAAAAAAAAATTTTTTTTTTTTTTGATGCAAACTATTAGTGCAATTCGGACATTCTTACTTTTCTTATTCTTACTATTTTCGCCTCTTTAATTTTTAATTTTTATTACCTTTTCCCCTCCCTCACCCACCCTGCATTACTTCCTATTTCTATACCACTGTTACATAAATTTACATAAAATCACCTTTCTCAAAAACATTTTTCAAACTATTCATTTTAACCCACATGCATTTACACTTTAATTTGACTTAATTTTATTTTATTTTAATTTAATTGTTTTATTTTATTTTAACTTCACACACTGCATGGGGGCGCTACCTTACTCATGTTTTTGGAGGTTTTATTTTTATTCTCCCCCCTTTTATTTCAGTTATATTTTAATAGTTCCTCCATCAAACATGGGTTTGTATAGAAACAGTATTTTGGTACATGATCAGGTGTAGTACCCTGATGAAATACCTGATCCATGTCCCAATTTTATCTTGTTTATATTTTTATCTAGTTTGCATAAAAAATTTTTTTTTTTTTTCACTCTCACATTTTGATGCTCACTACATTTATTAATTCCACTTCCCTTTGAGCTTTTGTACATATGATTGGCCTGTTAATTCTACTTAATTCTACATTTTTTTTTTTTTTTTTTTTTTTAGGTTCTTAATATTTTTTTTCTCTTTTTTCTTCTATTAGGCCTGGTACCTTGTGTTAATAACTTCTCCATATTTTAGTATTTTCTATTAATTTTTTCTATCAATTATTTTTAATTCTTATCTTTATATTTTCGTACCCTGTTTTGCTGCCTTGCGCATTCAGGTACACTTACTGTTTCTCTTTCTCTTTTCTTTTTCTTACATATTATATATATATATATATATATATATATATATATATATATATATATATTATAATAATAATAATAATAATATATATATGGTAGTAGTTGAATGTACCTCGAAGGTGAGGTGTAAGTAGCTCGGTATATTTACAGACAGATTTAATGTTTACTCTTATACAGATGGCATTAATTGGTTCTGATATAATTTATTTATATCTAACATTAAATACACTATTGCATTTTCGTATCAGTATATATATTGTTATTATTTGGTTTTTAGCAGCATTAGCAACTAAGGGCATATTGCTCCGGTGCGGTGGTCATTCCTTGACCTTTCCGCATACTCCGTATTTGGTGGTGTCAGTATATATATATATATATATATGAGTAATATTTTATACAAAATATTTTATATATATATATAATTTGTATCATGAAATGTAATTTTTATAATTATATATTATTGTAATAACTATCATATAACATATATATATATACAGAGAGAGAGAATTGGATCTAACAGGCAGAAAATTGAGTAGATTGAGTACGGATGCCACAAAATAAAATAAATTACTTAGGGGTGCCGTTATTAAGAAAAGGTTGAAAACCACTGCATTGATAGTACCAATATATAGGGTGTCTCAAAAATATTGGTACAAATGTTTAGGGGAAGTAGGTAACATCTAAAGGAATGTGAATCGCATAGGAACCCATAACCGGAAACATCACAGGAAAGTAGTAGCAGCGGCACAAGAAGCAGAAATGACACAAGACAGTAATTAGTGGCAAACATTTATTTGACATAATATTAACAATGGAGTATGAGATGGATGCATTTCATGATGTTACAACAGATGCTCGAAGGTTCCATGAGACGCGATGCATGCGTGACACTGACGCAGCATGGATTGGTGGACGCAGTCGAACACAACTGGAGTTTCTTTGACAGTAGCAGAAGTGCAGACGAGTCTCACCACGAGATCCATTTCCGTCTCCACAGGTGATTCATATACGATAGATTTGAGGACCCCCACAGAAAGAAATCAAGGTTCGATAATTGTTCTTTCTTTTCATCCCTTCTAGCTAACTTAGAAATTCTCACATGAGTAAAATTTAATTGGTTAACTTCTATTCAGTGATGGTCTCGTATATTAGCATTAGCATTAGTAGAAGCATTTGATGCAAGAAAGCAAGCTTATGCAACATCAGCCAAAAAAAAAAAAAAAAAAAAACCCACTTCCACTTCACCCCTCTGTTCGTTCAAAATACCTGTCCAGCTGAGCCTTAAACTTATTTAGGCTATCAACCTCCACCACAAGGGATGGAAGTCTGTTCCACCAACCAACCACCCGCTGGCTAAAGGCAAATTTCCGCACGTCTATCCTACATCTGTCTTTCCTCAATTTGAATTTATGCCCTCTCAGGTGATTTTTCTGAGCTAGAGGAAGAATCCCATCAGCATTGAGCATGCTTAAACCATTCAAGGCTTTATACACCTCTATCAGATCACCTCGCTGGTGCCTAGTCTCCAGACACTGTAATTTGCAAAACTTAAGCCTTTCTTCGTAAGAGCACCCCTTTGTTCCATTCACTAATCTTGTTGCCCTTCTCTGTACTCGTTCCAGCAGCTCTACATCCTTCTTGAAATGAGGCCTCCAGACCTGTATACAGTACTCTAGGTGTGGCATGACCATTGCCTTATACAATGGAATAATCACCTCCTTATCCCTGCTGGAAAAATTCCTGTATATCATTGACAATACTCCGTGAGCTACTCTTGCAGCCCGTCTGCACTGATCAGAGAACTTCATATCTGCCTGCACAACCACCCCCAAGTCCCTTTCATTTTCTACCACTGTCAGTGTAGTACCACAGAGTTGATACGTTGCTCTGGGGTTGCTGTTTCCCATGTGTAGTACTTTACATTTGTCAATGTTAAACTTCATTTGCCACCTCTCAGCCCATCTGCTCAACCTTTCCAGATCCTGTTGCAGCAGCATAGTGTCAGTAGTGTCCTTGACAACCCTGCCAACCTTTGTATCATCTGCAAACTTGGACATTAAGCTTGATATACCATCATCAATATCATTTATAAATACAGAAAACAATAATGGACCCAACACTGAGCCCTGAGGGACTCCACTAATAACATTAGCCCACGATGAGCAGTGTCCATTGATTACCACTCTCTGTCTTCTCCCCCTCAACCACCCCTTTATCCATAGCAGCAATTTGCCTCCAATGTCACACTGCTCCAATTTGTGTAGCAGTCTTCCATGTGCAACAGTATCAAAAGCCTTTCTAAGATCCAAGTATATAATATCAAAGTTATTCCCTGCATCCAGTTCTTTTTTGACTGCATCATAGTGTCCAATCAAGTTGATCAGGCAAGACTTCCCCTTAACAAAACCATGCTGTGTCTGAGCTATAACTGAAGTCTTGTCTAAATGATCCTGCAGTGCTTCTTTAACCAGTGCCTCCATTAATTTTCCTGGAACAGAAGTTAAGCTCACAGGTCTATAATTACTTGTGTCAGCCTTTGATCCTCCTTTGTGAATTGGGGTCACATTTGCACATTTCCAGTCTATGGGTACCTCTCCTGAGTCCAAGGAAACTCTCATAATTATGGCTAAGGGTTTGCTTACTTCCTTTGCTGCCTCCTTTAATATAACTGGATAGATCCCATCCACCCCGGGTGCCTTTCTTGTGTTTATCTTCAACAGTTTCTCCTCCACTTTACTCCCAGTTATTTCAAGATTCTGTAGCTTACTGCTAGAGTTGAATACACCTCTGGCATTCCCCTTGCTGAATAACTCCTCATGTGTGAATGTTGATGCAAAATATTCATTTAGTTTGTTAGCTACCTGAGCAGGATCATCAACAGTTGACCCATCAATATCAAGTGGACCAACCTGATTCACCCCCTTCCTTCTAGAGTTTACATAAGTAAAGAACTCTTTGCTGTTTTTCTTTGCATCCCTTGCCAAGGATTTCTCGTAATCTGCCTTTGCCTGCCTAACCTCCTTTGTAACTTGGTTGCATATCAACTTGTATCTATCATAGGCTTCTGTGTCATGTGTTAATTTGTAAGTATCCCATGCATTTTTCTTCTCTGCCATATGCGTCATTAGTTCATCTGACATCCATTTTGGCCTAAACCTTGAACAATATTTCTTAGTTGGTATGTAAAGCCTAGTAGCTTCCAAGATAAGTTCTTTGAATGCTTCCCATTTTGAATTTGCTGTTGGTAACATCATCAGTTGGTCCCACCGTATAGAATTTAAATACTGTCTCAGTCCATCGTAGTCACCTTTACGGAAGCAATAACCCTTCCCTTTACCCCTAATGGTAGTTACCTCTTTGAGTAAATCCCACTTCAGCACACTGTGATCACTGCCACCTAGTGGTTCATTTATCTGCAGATTCTTAATGCATGAAGAATCACTGCTGATAATCAAATCAAGAGTATTACTGCCTCTAGTTGCCTCCCGAACATGCTGATGTAGAAAACAATCATCCAATAAATCCACAAAAGCCCTGCTAGTGTGTGAGTAACCAGCCCCCAAATTCCAGTCAATATCTGGGAAATTAAAGTCTCCCATTATAAGACTCTCTGATTTACTGGCCCACTCTATTTCCCTGTACAGTTCCTTATTATACTCATCAGAGTCATTAGGAATATAGCACACTCCTACTCTCAATTTTGATCTCCCAATGCTTATGTCACACCAAACTGACTCAACACTGCACTGTCCGGCGATGTCGACTGGCTTCACTTCCTTGGTTTTTATATGTTTCTTAACTAATAGCATAACCCCTCCCCCCCCCTTCCTATCCTGTCTATCCTTTCTGTAGACGTTGTACTCCCCAAATTGCAATTCTGCATCCCTTATATCTGTGTGACACCACGTCTCTGATATCCCAACAATATCTGCCTTTGATGTTTTGAGCAATACCTCAAATTCATCAAATTTATTTACTAAACTCCTAGCATTGGTGTACACGCAAGTATACCTGCACCTCTTTCTATTCTTAGCTACCCTAACACAACCCATGTGTTTACTTGTAACCGCAATGGCTCCCAGCAGTCTCTGAAATACCATGCATCTTGTTTTTCAGGCTTCTGCTCATTCTAATAGAAGCAGTGCAAGAATCTCTTTCACCTCTGCCAGTGGCTACTGTCAATCTATTGGTCTTTGTCTCCCCCCAAGCTAGCAGTTTTCCGACCCACCTAACACTGCCTCGATAGCATCAGCAAATATTCTTGCACCCTTTCTATTTAAGTGTATCCCATCCCTGTAGAAGCAATCTCTCCTGTTAACAAGTACAGTCCAGGCTGAAAAAAATTCTACCCCTTGAGCCTTGCACAATCTTTCCAGGGCCGAATTGATCGACAAGGCTCTCATCATATACTCCCTCCTATCGTGTCTGGGCAGAATTGCAGACACTTTCAAATTCAACCCTAATCCTCGGCTTTTGTTCAACAGTGACCTGTACTTGTTAAGTAATTCTGCCGGTCTCCTACTCTTAATATTATTAGTGCCAACGTGTACAACTAATATCACCTTTTGTGCCCTTAAATCAGGTGAGCGTGGGGATCAGGCAACGGGTCCACCACAGCCAATCCATCGACGCCCAAAACGCCTGTTCAAATGGTCATGAACACACCTTCCATAATGGGCAGGCGCCCCGTCATGTTGAAACCAAATGTTGCATCTCACATTTGCTGGAACATTGTCAAGTAACCCTGATAAAACTTGTTCAAGAAAGATCCGATATTTAGCGGAGTTCATGCGGGATGGCAACAGGTATGGGCCGACTAAGCAGTCACCGACCATACCTGCCCACACATTTATTGCAAAGCGATGTTGTGCCGCATGGGGGCGCACACCATGTGGGCCCTCTGCTAATCCATACACTAGATGCATGTCTGCCAGCTCACGGTTCGTATATCGATGCATGCTCTTTGTGCGGCGACTACTGTTTGAACGAGCAAACCAGAAATTTTCCCTCCTGCGAACTGATGAACAGTGCCGGGTACCCACTTACGGTGACGTTTCCGGTTATGGGTTCCTATGCGATTCACATTCCTTTAGATGTTACCTACTTCCCCTAAACGTTTGTACCAATATTTTTGAGACACCCTGTATAAAGTGATTCACAAAGATATGGCATAATTTCAGGACCTGATTTCTGAGAGTTTCAAGTTAAAAAGGGCATATAAACATGTATCCAATTCCAAATGGTTACAGAGCTGTGGTAGTTTGAGTCAGAAAAAAACAATGCAGCTATGAGCGATAAAAATAACAACAGACACATAAATATAACTGATCAAGTTTCGATTTACATAAATATTTTAATTTAGGAAAGTTACAGTCTACATTTACAGAATGTATGCAAGTATAGTTAGAGTAATTTCTCAAAAACACCACAACAATTTCAATGCATTTTGACATTCATGTGCAAATTGCATGCACTGCTTGCCTAAACAATCATGGCTGTATTTTATGTTGTCACATACTTAAATCTCATATGTGATCAAGTAATGCATTAAAAGCAGTAGAGAAAGAAAAGAATCTGGAGTTACGATATGGGCAGATATGAAGTTCTCTGAGCAGTGTAAACAGGCAGCCAGGGTGTCTTATCGTTGATTTATTGAATATCCTATAAAGGTAGGGAGATTATAATCCCACTAAATAAGGCAATTCTAAGACCACGTTTCAATACCCTGTGCAAGTATGGAGATATCATCATAAGAAAAACACTGTGAGCTTCTTGAAAGAGTCCAAAGAGGGGCAACTCATGTGGTGAGATCAGTAAAAGGGCAACTATATGAGGAAAGACTTTGATTATGTGGTCTACGGAGCTTGGCAACCAAGCATCTTAGAGGCTACCTGACTGAGGTTTATAAGGCTCTGAGAGGAGTAAGTAAAATAAATGAACAAAGGGAGAATTTTCACTGTCATAAAGAATTTCAGGACTAGAGGCTATAAATTTGAATTACAGGAGAAAAAGTTCAGTCTATATTGCAGAAAGTTTTGCTTTAGCAAGTTGTTGATTACTGGAAAGAAGTCGCCTCTGCAGGTGGTTGAGACTGATATTTTTAAGAAATTCAAAGGTCAGCTAGATAGTTGACCTATGTAAAGGAGGGAAGCACATAACTTTGTTTTGTATTTTCTTATCTACTATTTTTTTTCACCTTTTTTTGGTCACTGCAGCAAAAGCCTATGGCTTCCTTGCACTATAATGGCAAATATTTAGGTCCAGTGACCTAGGTGGCCAATTTTGTGGGCTACTGAGACTGATCCGTTGCCCAGGGAACTAGTCATTGAGTAACCATTGCATGAGAACAATAAGGAGCTCTATTACATGCCAAAAGTACATCTAATAGTAATAGCAATTCGTTTTGCAAGGTAGCTAGACAGACCCGACCAGTAAGAAGACTCTCAAAAATAAGTGGATCAATCAACTGATCACAGAGGATTCCACACCATACAGTAATCAGCATTTGAAAATTACTCCACAGGGCTTGGAGATTCATTTCCAACCAAACACAGCAACTGTGTATTGTTGACCATGAGCATTGCATAACTACAAATCTATGAACATCACATAACTCCATTATTATTCAGAATTGGACCCATGTTCGTATGAACCTTTTTTTACTCAAAATTGCCTCAGAAATCAGCGCCTGAAGTTATGTAATATCTTTGTGAATCCTATATAAAAAGAGAAATAAAGTTGAATACTGAAATTACAAAGGACTCTTTCTCTTTAGTTTATCAGGTAAAATCTGTGCAAGTAACCTTAGAAAAAATAGTTTCAAGTATTGTTTAATATAACCATATAACCTTGGGGAAGGACAGTCAGGTTTTAGGCCAAACATGGGATGCCAGGATTAAATACTTGTACTGACAAATTATAGAAAATTTATGGGAACATAACAAGAACCTGTATTTAGGATTTGTAAATCTTGAAAAATAATATCACATCATGTAGAAAGGATGGGAGAAGGGAGATCAAACAGGGTCTGAAACCTGACAATTACCATTAAAACCTCATTGTCAGAGGCAGTCAAAAAAAAAAAAAAAAAAAAAAAATATATATATATATATATACAATATTTTAAGTATAAAATATTGTAGGTAGAACATGTTAAAGAGCTTTATGTATAGAATTAAAACTAATGAATATACTGTATACCCTGGGAGCGATGTATGTTGTGAAAGAAGGGGGGGGGGGAATTAACCGGAAAATAAAACGATAAGAATTGCACAAATTGAAAAATACCAAAATATTTTTTGAAAAAATGACAAAGGTGGAAATAACATTGCCGTGTCTTTCATATTTTTTTTTTTTTTTGAAAAAACGACCAAGGTGGAAATAACATTGCTGTGTCTTTCATAATTTTCGTGTGGCAGAGACACAAAAGTAACAAAGACATGGCAATGTTATTTCCACCTTGGTCGTTTTTTCAAAAAAAAATTTTTGGTATTTTTTCAATTTGTGCAATTCTTATCATTTTATTTTCTGGTTCATCCCCCATCCCTTCTTTCACAACATATCTCTCTCCCAGGGTATACAGTATATTCATTAGTTTTAATTCTATACATAAAGCTCTTTAACATGTTCTACTTACAATATTTTATACTTAAAATATTGTATATATACATATACACATTATGGCTGTAGGGTACGTTTTGCTATAGCAGTGTCCCTGATCCATAAGTTATGTTATTGTAATTCAGACTTATCTAATTTCAAACTTAATTCCCCCCCCATAACATATAGCTTCTCTATATCATTATTAGAGGAGAGAAGGCCTCTGACTAGTACTAAAGATCTAATAGAAAACAGGACAGCAGTGAGGAAAGTAGTGATTAGAAGACTTATAGTCCAAAAAGACTGATTTTTACTATACAATGGCCAGTACACCCACTGGGTATAATAGATCTGGATGATAATGAATGGATTCGGGACTGATTTGTTTGTTTGCCTTGAGTTTTTATGATGCATCAGCTACTGAGGCTATAATGCACCAAGCTCAGAGATATTTTCATAGATTTTTAGGATATGGGACTGATGACTTAAATAACAATTAAGGTAGAGAGTGTTTGCTGTGCAGTAAACTCCCATTACAGCACTTTTGAGGGGACTAATGTTAAAGTTACTATAAGACCATCCTCTCGTGTTTGGGGTTCACATAAAAAAAAAAAAAAATCCCCTCCCCACTTTACAGGATTGATCACAGGACCAGAAGAAAAGAGTGTTAAGCAGGAATATTATAATGGGAGTTTACTGTATTAAGAATGACAGATATAGACAGATGTTTAGAACAATGTTGTGAGAAAATATCAGCATGTAAAGACTTGGACCGAAATATAATTAATTTTTCATTAAAGTCCCCCCCCTCCCAAATTTTTAATGCAGTTGAGGCTCTATATAAAGACCCAGGGTAATAAGAAAACAGTCATTATATCAATTGTTCATAAAATAGTATTAGGTTAATGAGAAATTGGCTGGGACTAACCACATAGGACGTTACAACATGTGGGACGTTAAAAAGAAGGTCACTTTAAAGAGCTTCGACTTTATAACTCTAGTATGTTACTAATGTGGGAAGTGAACGGTAAAACTTTCATACAATTCTTCAGATCTATTGCAAGAAAAGTACTTGAGTTTTTTACTTGCTGTTCAAATCAATCAATATCCATTTATTCATCAAAGTCAAGTACAGTGATTTATTGTTTAAACTATTTAGAATAGCTACCGAAAATATCATACCAGATTAAAATTATTTTCACCATAAATTATCAAATTTTTTCTACAAATTAAACTCATTCTACTAAACAATAACATCACTGTTTAAATATGTTTAAGTCATTCTTGATGATAAATAAAGCTTTACCTCTTCAAAACTTCCCTCAAGTGGTTTGTATGCCAACAAAGACATGGACCTCATTATATCTCCAACAAGGATAAAATCTCCTTTAGTTTTTAAGAAGAGGGCAATAATATTATTAAAATGACTACATTCATTATGAAGCTCTCGATCCACTGTCCACTCAAACAATCTAACTGTACTATTTATTGATGCTAACAGTTTTCCATTGAACTCCATTAATGTGTATGGAGCTCCTTTAATTTCTTTCTCAGCAACTTGTTGCAGTTTCCCTATAATAGAAAAAAAAAAAATTAACATACATCAGATTTAAAATAATTCTTTATCCACGTAAACTTTAGCACTAGTAGGCCCCATGCTATTAGAAGAATAAAGCATTTGTACAGGTAATGCACAGCATCACTTCTTTTTTTTCTTTTTTTTTACATAAAGGCAAACAAAGTTTGCACAAAAATTTCATATCAAGTTGCTTGGTCTTAAACTTCAAAAAAGGAGCAATATGCTTGTCCCCTGGGGGAAGTGGTACTTATTAAAAGTTAAGACTAGGCAACTTGCTATTAAATGATTAATAATATGAAATATTGTATAATGATGTTTTTGTATAAACTTTAGTCTGCTCTTACTTATATAGCTAGATACAAAAGTGATGTTATGCTGTACAAATACTGTTTTGTTATTTATTTTAGTAAAACTCCCTTCACATCCTGTGGAATGCCAATAACTGAAATTTAGCCATTAATTCCAGTTTATAATAAAACTAGAGTTCTAAAAAAAAAGTTCACTCTTAACTGAAAGCTAAGTTTTTAAATAAACTTACACACAAGGAAATGTAACTGATTGAAAAGTTTTTTATAAAAAGAAAGTGGAATTGAATCAGAGTGCATAATTTAAATACCTACGCGACATGATTTTGAGAATTGTTTATTCTCAATTAAAAAATTTCCCATTATTCTAATTTTGCCCTTTTTGAAAAAAGCACACATAAAAAGTAGCTAGAAATCATCTCTTTCAAATTTTATCAAAATATGAAATCAAGGATAATCTTTCAAGAGGAATAAAAAGCTTGCATAAAAATGGTAATTCAGTAGCAAGAATGAAGGAAGCACTGGAAAATGATTCAAGGCTAAAATTGGTGTGAGGAATATAGCTTATATATGTTATTAAACAACATATGTCACTGACAAGATTTAGTGTGTGAGATGTAAAAATTGGATCGTCATTATACCCCGCTGAGATTCTTCAAGAATCTCAGTGGGACAGATTATTACAGAACTTCCTGTGATATATACACTGCAGGAAGTTTGAGACAGTGTCACTATGGATATTGTTGTGCCAGCAATCATAACTGATGTCCATCACTCTTTTGAGCGAGTAGTCAACATTGTAGAATAAAGTGAAAATCCTAGATAATTCTTGGTTCCTAAAAGCATTATTTCAAACTGCTAAAGCTCTCTTGGTGTAAGAGCTGACAAACAGTTTTCATTCACTGTTTGGTTCCCTGATTAACAGTGCATCTAAAAATGATAAGCAGCTGAAGTAAATGGAGTTGCGTAAATAAGGAGGGGAAGGGTACATAAATCATTTCATTCTCCTGAAATTTCATTATAATGAATATTATTTCAATGCTGAAAATTATTTCAAGAGAACTGTCATTTGTTCAATGAAATTCTGTCGCATCTTTCTAATATCTAGAAATAGCAATTTTCATTTTATTTTACATAAATATCAACTTTAAAGTCGCTAATATACAAATCATAAAATAAAATGGGGGGAAAAAATGTAATACACAAGAAAAAAAAAATTTCTTCATGTGATCTTACTTGTTTATGTGGTTACTGTTTTAATCATATTGTATTTAATAAGAAATACTATACTTATAAGCTGTATTTTCAGAAATATGGTCAGTAAATATAATTTATTGATACTCTGCAAGTATTAATTCGTTTTTTATAATTTAATTTTTTATGCATTAATATGAAAATTCAAGTTTACTGAAATTTATGGATTCAGGCTACATTAAGTTAAATTAGATTACTAATTCAAAGGCTTTTTTTTTTTTTGGAAATGTTTTCTTTGATTTGAGCATTTTTTTTTCCTCACTAGGGAAAAATAATAACAATAAAGAAAAGTAGCATGTGAATTTGTCATCTCACAGACTGCACCATCTGACACCACCTGGTTTTTTAAGGGAAGGAATAAGGGTGAAAATGTGATGGTACGCCATTACCAAATTAAATTTGAGTAATGGTATACTGTGGAAAATTTAACAGAGGGTGTAAAACTAAACTCTTTTGCCACATCTTTTAAAATTTTATTATTTTTTGACCCAATCAAATCCTCCCATAACTGATTTTGCAATATAAGGGAAGAAACTCAATTTTCACATATACTAACCAATAATTTTAGGCACAGGACTGAAAATAATTTGCTGTACTCAATTTTTGCCAGAATTATTTCACCCAAATGAGATTGACATATTATTATTAATAAAGAAATTCGGCTGGGAGACCTGTAAATATTTTCATTATAATGAAATTTTTGTTAAAACAGTACTTGTAATGTGGTTCTTACTGTAAATGGCAATATATACAGGGTGATTCAGAAGGAATAGTAAATATTTTGGGAGGTTATAGTACCGATTATTCTGAGTAAAAAAGTTCATAAAAACATGTGTCCAATTATCAATGGATATGGAGATACAGCTGTTCGAAACTGGTGTGCACAAAGCCATTATGAGAGGTATTAAAGAATGAAAATGACTTATTGTTTGGATTTATTGACTTTTTGAATGATACAAAACACAAATAATTGACAAATTCTTTACAGTTCACAATAAATGTTCGAAAATCCCACCGCAATGCACTTTGCAACTCTTGTGGTAATATGAAGTGTTGTTCTCCTGAGATCGTCTTGGCATTCCTTTATGAGGGCAGCAGTATCCAAAACGTGAGCAAGCAATTCGTCTCTTGTATTCACCTTTTCTTTGTATACTGTGGTTTTCATCCATCCCCACAAACAAAAATGTAACTGAGTGAGGTCTGGAGACCTTGGTGGCCAATGAACGGGACCATGGCAGCCGATCCATAGTTCAGGGAAAGTTCGATTTAGATATTGTATCACCAGATGGGTATAATGTGCAGGAGCTCCATCATGCTGAAAGTACATACCAACGTATTTTCCTTGTAGCTAAGGAAACCTCCTCCAATAATAGCAGAAGTTCGTTTTGCAGAAATTCTAGGTAAATGGGCCCTGTAAGAAGATTTTGTAATACACCAGACCCAATCAACTAATTGTCAATAATACCAAATCACATGTTTACAGAGAAGCGATGTTGAAAATTTGTTTCTACAGTGACATGTGGATTTTCATCTGACCACAATTCCATTAATACTGTTTGCTGAACAGTATTAATGGAATTAATCGGCGATTAACATTTACCCACCAACAAAATTCCAATTGCTGGGTGTCATCTCCTGGTTGAAGGTGTTGCACCCGCTGTATGTGAAATGGATACAAGCCAAACTCACTTAATGTTCACCATACTCTTGTCCTTGGAACACCAATATGCATAGAAATTCTTCGTGTGCTAATAGTAGGACTACGTTCTACCGATTGAAGAATGTGTTCTAGTTCATCCACATTTTGTTCATTTGCACATTCAGAAGAAATATGAGCGCTGGGAACTGTACCAGTCTCATGCAGTTTGGTGTAAACACTAGTAAACGCTCTTGAATCTGGTATTCTGCAGTTAGGAAACAGTCAACGGTATTCTCTACAAGCAGCAGTAGCACTTTACCACAAACACCATATCAGCATATTCAGGAGGTGTGAAGATGTGTGGCATTCTTAACAACACTTTTAACATCAAATAGTGTCAGGTTATTACTACTTCTTGATCAAATCTGATTCAGGGAGCTGTGCGTGCCAGTTTCAAACAGTACTTCTGTATCCATTTAGAATTGGGCACATGTTCATGTGAACTTTTTTTACTCAGAATAATCGGTACTATAACCTCCCAAAATATTTACTATTCCTCCTGAATCACCCTGTATATAAAATTTATAGGATGATTCAGCAAAAATCATACAATGCATGACATAACTTTCTTAATAAGATGTTGCATACAAAGAAATTATGCACATCGATGGATTATGTTGCATAAGTTACTATATTTTTTATTATCAAACAGCTTATCTGTACTTCACCATAAATGTTAGGTCAAAAAAACAAAAGAATAGCAGGTGATCTAAAATTTTATGCATGAATAACAATGAATAGTGTACTTCAGTGTTCTTAACGTGCCACAAATTTACAAAAACATCAGAATATTTATGGAATCTTTTTTTACCTAATAAAGACAAAGATAACTCTCACCATCTGCCCAGTGGAAAATAACGAATCTTCCTTGCTTTGGTTCAGACTCATCTGGTATGACAATTGCAGTGCCAACAATATAATAGGTGTTTGGATCTTCTCCAAGTTTTGTAGAAATGATGCTGATAGCATATTCACTGGCCATGAACTGATGGGCATGTAACACTAAAACAAAAAATATGTCTGTGTAAAGCATACTCATCATTACCATTTAATAGAATTGCAGTTCTCGTGTAGGACTAATCTACTGTTAATCACCGTTTTATGTTATTTATTTTAAGAGAGTAATCTTAAAATAAAATATAAAATGCATTTTCAAACAAATGACAGGAAAAGTAAACCATGCTAACGTTTCATTAGAATTATAGTTGCACCAGCCTCTCACTAGAACTCATCAAGTTAACTTAAAACGTGAATAGACTAGTAAAGTTTGATCACCATTCACCAAATTCTGCAATAATGAATAACTTGATCTCAATGTAGCCCAGTACAGTATAACTGTACATATAACTGTGCAAACAGTTTTTTTTTTTTTTAGTTAGTTGTTGGCGCATCGGCTCCTGTGGCCATAATGCACCCCCCAAAGTTTTTGCATTTTACTCTGATCCAAGCCCGAGTCGGGATTCGAACCCGCGACCTTTGGGTTGCCAGGTAGGCACTTTACCAACCTGGGTAGCCCGGTCGGCCGTGCAAACAGTATAGTATGCATACTGTACATATGACAGTGGTCACAAAATAAAGGATACAGACAGATTCATTTAATAAAAATAAGTTCATGTAAAAATGTGAATTGTGCTTTATCTAAACTCAGTAATTTAATTTAATCATTTAAAAACTTTTAATTTTGACCTTGATTTGTTACCTTTCCTTACGTGTAAAGACTCCACCATTCTCTGTTCTGGGGTCTCCTGGTTGATCTTATATACTCAACTTGGGATTATTAAAAAGTATCATTATATTAAGAAAACAACAATGTAAACATTTTAATTCACTTAAAGTCATACTATTAGATGGAGCTACATTTTATAAATATTGGTAAGCATTATAAAAGTTAGAAAGTAAAAAGTATAATTTTGAATTTACAGTTTGAATTATTGTATTTACACATTCAGGTCAGGATTTCATTATAACACAAATAGGTGCACAAGATATAAAACTAATATAAACTTGCCATGACTTTTATATTGTATGATTAACAGTATGATTATGTAGATATTAAATATCATAATCACAACAGAACTTAGAACACAAATATATAAAAATAAAGTTTTAAGAGCAAATTATTACAACAAATAAAATGAACACTAAACATTTATAAAATGAGAAAAAGAAATGCACATAAGTAATTGGTAATGCACTTAAATTAGTAGAAAAAGTATCAGTTTTATTCTGCTTTCTGCAAGGTCATATAAAAAAATTATAAATCCATTTCATGAAATGAATTTATAATAAATAACTTCTTTTACACTTTTTCTTACCTTCAAATGTATGCTGATCCACAATAAGTAGATTATGTACCTCCACCTCTTGTCCATACTGTTCCCCACTGCTACTGCTACCCACAACTGCATTATTTCCTAATTTTAGAACTGAAGTCATGCTAGAACTAGAAGTGATTACACATTATTCTATAATCAACAACAACAAATCACTGCAAATAAACTATGCTGCAATACTGGTTTTGATTTTAAAAAAAATGTTGGTTTTGATTTTTAAAAAAATGTAATGTCATCAATTTTCTGCTTTAAAATGCTACCCAACTCTGGATTTCTGTCAAATTTTTAATACAGACATCCCTCATTGATCATGGAGGTTTGGGAACAGTATTAGTATTAGTAACGGCCGTATGGTGCAAGAAAGCCTATGGCTTATGCTGCACCAGCCAAAAAAAAAAAAAAAAAAAATCCGAACAAAACAATGATAAAAACAAAAATTAAATAAATAAATAAATAATAATAATTAATAAATAAATAAAAATAATAAAATGAAATAAAAAATAAATAAAAAGGAAACTAATCCTATCATCCTATGCGCTTCCCTTACCCGAAAGTACTATCCAGATGACCTTTGAATTTCCCCAAACTGTTGGCCTCCACCACCCATGCAGGCAACTTATTCCAGTAATTTATAACTCTCTGGCTAAAATAAAACTTCCTGCAGTCCAATCTAAACATTTCCCCCCGTAACTTGAATTTATGTCCCCTAGTTCTAGCATCATTTATAATCTTGAAAATTTTGTCCTCATTCATTTTACTGATGCTCTCAGAGCCTTAAACACCTCAATCAAATCTCCTCTAAGGTGTCTAGTTTCCAAACTCTGCAACCCACATATTCGAAGTCTTTCTTCATAAGGACGCCCTTTTACCGATCTCACCAAGCGAGTTACCCTTCTTTGCACCCTTTCAAGAAGCTCGATGTCTTTCTTTAGGTGCGGTCTCCATACTTGAACACAGTATTCCAAGTGTGGTCTAACATAAGCCTTATATAATGGGATTATCACGTCCCTATCTCTACTTGCAAAAGTTCGATAGATCATCGATAGGACACCATGGGCCTTTCTTGCAACCTGTTTACAATGCTCAGAGAATTTCATGTCTGACCGTATCGTAACACCCAAGTCCCTTTCCTCCAGTACTGGGTTTAGTTGAACTCCACCAAGTGAATACGTTATTTTGGGATTACTGTTTCCCAGGTGTAATACCTGGGAAACAGTAATCCCAAAATAACGTAAAGCCTCACATTTTAAATATTACAAAGAAAAATACTTGAAGTAATGGAAAATGGAGAATTTCATTTTAGGTCAGTTCTAAAGTATAGAAACAATTTTTTATTATATATATAAGAAAATTAACAATGTAAGTTATAATTAACAAACTATAAGCTTTTAACTTTTTAGTAATCCAAAGGAGGCATTACATATGACACTTCACATATTAGGAAAGTGAAAAATGAGAAATTAGTTATGAATGAGATAGATGAAACTGAGCTTGAAATCAGCTTCAAGAATCCTGTAAGCAAGAAAGCCATTTATTTTTCCTTTAAATTTCATCATAGTTCTTTCATAAAGTACACCAGCATCTTCAATTTTCCTTCTTTAGTTCAAGATCAACCATGACAATTACACCCTAATTTCATTGTTCATTTTGAAATCTGCTGTTTCTTAGCTGCTAATTTGTTTCAAATTCTCTGCCTCTTCATCATCTTCCTTTTCTTGTTGAAAATTCATTTACATCTTCACTAGTCAGTTCCTCTGGCTGTGATGCTAACAGATCTACCTCCTCTTGTTGTAGATTGAAATCCTTCTCTAACATTTCTAGCTAGTGCAGCAATATCTGTACCTCTCCTCGAATGTTGGGAAATCTTTGAAAATAACTGACACAATCTGCCCACAATTTCTTCCAGCAGCAGCAATCCTACATGAATTTGTCTTCATCCCAGAATGCTTGAATGCCTTCTATACCCATCAAGAATGCTAATTTTTTTCAAGCAATCCTGAAAAGTTAAAGAAGGATCAGCCTCAATAGAATCAAAGATGTAGCTGGAGACTGAGACCGACTGTCAATGATAAAAATGAAAACTGAACTCACTAATGACCAAGTATCTATGTAGCAAAACAAAACCATCCTTTTTTGAGAACAAAATGGAAAGTGAACTAAGTAAATTTATAAAATAATCCAATTATTTTAATCCAAAAAATTATCCAATTAGTAAATTTATTAAATAATCCATAATATATAGGAAGGTACTTCATGACTTAAAATGGTTTACACTTTGCAGAACAATTACACATCCAAAGTTAAAAATAACCATTACAGTTTTATTTTACAAATAATGTGCATAACTTATCAATGAACTCTCAACAATTTCATTAATTTTTACAGTATCAATTTTTTACGATATTTTCATATTTGTATATTAAAAATAATTTCGTATGATGCACAGTATGTTTTTTCAATTTTACAATATGTCAAAAAATTAACTACAGCATACAAAAAATAAATAGTAATAATAAATAATTATTAATTATTATTATTTAATAATAAATAGTTATAATAATAGGTAATAATGTTATTATAATAGGTAATAATAAACAGTTATGATATCTGAAATGCTTTAAATGTTTTTCATCAAGACTCATCTAATAATTTACTAAATATTAACTCAACATATTCACTGTGAATTAAAAAAAAACAAAAAAAAAAAACAGGAAACTATGAGCAGCAAAATTGGAGAGTACAAAGGTAAGCATGAATAAGCAAAGCCACAGTCAGAGAGGATTACAATCAACAAGAGATACCTTATTATAAATTGCAATTCAAATTGAAAGTTCAATTTGAATTGCAGTTGATTATAAGTTTAACTTTGTAATTGCATTATACTGTTTTTAATATAATAATTTTATTTTGATTAAAGTTTATAAATGAATTTAAAAGAATTAGCAGATGTGTTACTTTAGATGTGATTAATGTGAAAATTACTGTGAGTAAATAATTTAAACTAATTTTAAAAATATCATGCCTGTTTTTTTTGTTGTAATACTTCTAGGAAGTGAAAAGGATTTGAGTTCCATTTTTAGAAATAGTAAAAGGGGGAAAAAAAATTTTTTTTTTTTTGGCCGATGCTGTATAAGTTTGCTTTCTATCATTAGTTGCCACTACTAATGCTAATATCTATGGAAAGCAGCTCAAATTTTTACTCATGTTGTAAAGCACAATATATGTACTGAAAAAATGTTGTGTAGTAGAAATGCATGCATTTCTACTACACAACATTTTTTCAGTACATATATTGTGTACATACATTTTTTCAGAGAGAGAGAGAGAGCTGTCACAATCAGAAACAGCTGATTAAATCAGATAAAAGGAAGAAAAATAAATTTTCCTTGTCTCTGTTTATTACAGAAGAGGTAGCATGTTGCACTGACTATATCCCCAAGAGAAATTCAAAGCCACAAGAAAGACAACTGTTTCACTACAGATACTACTGTATCAACCATAAAGAGACAACAGGCACTGCAATTTTTTTTTTTTGATAAACTGCTCACTACTGATGAATTACTTAACTAAAATGACCAAATCTATTCTCATAATCTCAGGAAGGTATCCTAGGTCATCACCCTATTACTATTGGTTATCATCCTGTATCAGTTGTGGTGTTTGCATGTGTGTGTGGGGGGGGGAGGGAAGTAGGTTCTATGCCAACTTTAATGAGTTGCATTTTTTTGCAAAAAAGGTACTGAGGCAAATGAAAAATCACTATCTGGTATTATAATACCAGGAGGGGAACAGGTTGTGTCAAAATTCTAGATCAAAACATTACTTCTCCACTTTATTCTGGAGTTGCTCAATCAATTTTGGTACATAGTGACTCATTACCCTGTGAACATCAAAACTAAGCATCTAAACCATCTCCAAATGAAAAAGGGTTTAGTCATGCAGGTTTAGCTGCCCTGATTGTCCATGGGGTCAGAATTGATAAAGGACAGAATGAGAGACAGAAAGACTAACAGGCATTTTTTTAAAAATTTATTTATAGAGAGAGGACATTAAAAGGGGTTTGTGATCTACAACTTTCATAGCCCACATGATAAAAGACGACATTCACATGAAAGTATACTTATTACAATTTTAAACATAGCATTCTGTTTTCAATGTACAATATTTTAAGACTAATACAATATCTAAATGGCATGTGGCACAGGTTATCTTTATCAAAATACTAAATACAAAAGCACTTCACCTATGTAAGGTTTAAAATCTATTTATTACTATATCACATTGTCTTTCAGGGTTTTTGATGTGTAAACATCTTTGGCTGCACCTATCAAATTTCGGACAGTACTAAAATCAATTTGTCACGATTTTGCGATGCGGAAATGATGTAATTTCCATTTCATAACAAAGAAAAGCACAGTTGGGAGAGGAGATCATGCAGATGACATGGGATGTGATCTTGGATCTTATCAGAGCTGGCATAAACCAGCTACGAACACATACAAGATCATTACATTACATGCTCTTCAGCCTTACCAGTTGAAGTATATGTAATGTATGCATCACAGTACACATCTGTATTACTGAAGCGATTGTACATTTCCATCAAGAGGCAATCATAAACGTTTCTGCAACCAGCTGGGTCGGTCAAGAATATTTGAATTAGTTCATGATTGGGAGATAACAGACCCCAAATTACATGTATGAGTAGAATCTTTTGTTTGTCATTGGCCATTCTCATTAAGTTGCAGAAGTCCTTGTTGGTCATCAAGTTTTCACGTTTCTTTGCAATTGTGCTGAGTCAATTCAGCGTGGTGAGCTTTAGATCCTCATTCATCTCACTGTTTGGATAATTGTAAGTTTCGAAAAGGGTCTTCTTCTCGCAATTGCATTACAAAGCAATGCAGGTCACCACCGCACGTTTCATCAGGGTCACCATCGTCATTGTCTTGACACATCGTCTTACATATTTCAATTATTCTGCAAATGTCCAAGTCTGATTCATACAATTTATGATCTAGTATGAGCTCTTCATTGTTGTCGTAGATCTTGACATATTTCATCTCTGACAGTGTCTGTTTCCTCATTGCGAAATGGAATGTGTAGCATTACCATCTCGCACCTGTACTCATTGAGATCCTGAGCCAAGTCAGTTTCGATAGCATATTATGCGTGGATACTGTCGTTACTTGCAGATCTCATAGTGCTGCGTGTGTAATTTGTGACAAAGCATGACAGAGTAACATGATAACATGATTGTAACAATACAAATACTTGTATTTTTGCAATCATACTATTCAACAAATGGGTAATTAAGCTATTGGCCTAACCTCTTCCGAACATTGATGCGGTAGAATAAGCAGTGGGCGTGTATATCCCATTTATCACTAACATTGATTCAGAAGAGTAGGTAGCGGGCATGAGCATAAATTACATCGTTCATGATTTTGGTTCTAGCTGTTTGAAATTTAGTAGGTGTCATCACCTACTAAATTTCAGTTTTAAAAGATGTTTACACATAAAACACCTTTTGTGCATACAGGGTACACGTGATTTTTTTTTTTTTTTTTTTTTTGTGACAACAGTAAAGACACTGAAGAAGCGGAGGAGAAAATATGCAAAATCTATGATTTTTAGACTATTGGTAATAAACAGATTCTAAATTTTACACAGGTGAAGTGCTTTCATTTCAATGAATAATTAAAGATGTTTCATTAATTGGTTAACATCCTATATTAGTTTAATTTGATAATCTGATGTTTATAATTTTTTTTTTTTCAAAAATGTAAAAATATAGTATTAATATTGACAAAAGATACAAGAAAGCAAGCTTATACAGCATTAGCAAAAAAAAAAGTTAACATTTCTCATATCACCTGTCCTTCCCCATTCCCTCTAACAGTTTGTTTAGTTCTTCCTTGAATTTATTCAAATTATCCACCTCTACAACACCAGATGGGAGTTTGCTCCAACAACTGACCACCCACTGCTGAAGGCAAATTTCCACACATCTACCCTGCACTCATCCTTTCTCAGTTTGAATTTATGTACCCTCAATACTATTTCCTGCAATAATATTCCACAGGAAGTAATACTCATTCTCTTAATCCTACATTTATGTCATGCAATGAAGAATTACCTGTGAGTAACATTCTGGGCTTGAGTACTTGCACTTGGCCTTGTTGGTGTTAAGCCACTGCTGTCTTGAATATCCTGTCGTACAGTGATCACACCAAATGTTTGTGTTGCTTCCTGATAGGCTATTCGTCTAAATATGTAAAAAAAAGAAAAAAAATAAGACTTCAGATATTACATTTTCGAGACTGTTGCAAACGGGAAAGAGAAAGATAATGTTCAGTAAAGCAGAAAAAAAAAAAACACAGATACTACATAGTTCATAAACTACAAACTTTTCAATAAAATATATAGCAGAAGCTTTTATTTTTCATAATTCA
Source organism: Mastigoproctus giganteus (assembly GCF_048544385.1). Lineage (NCBI taxonomy): Eukaryota > Metazoa > Arthropoda > Arachnida > Uropygi > Thelyphonidae > Mastigoproctus > Mastigoproctus giganteus. The sequence continues at coordinate 221,347,617 of NC_143584.1, forward strand.
CCTCTACATCTGCATGATTATAAATGCATAATTAAAGCTTTTCAGGACTATTACACCACCTTTGGTTGCCATCACAATACACGTGATATTTTTCATATGTATTGCGATGTTTTTCTTGATATTTTTCTGTTTTATATTGGTGCTATTAATGTTTCAATGCAATCCCCTAGGAAACAGCTTCCCGATAATGCGATGTAACCACGTAACATTGTTTTTCCCCAGCTTTCAGCATTTTGAGTCTAATTTTATCTAAATCAGCTGCCATTCCATACTTGATATTTTCTATAAATAGGGATAGTGATAGCATAAATTTCTCTGTCGTTTCAACCTTTGTGTTCTTCAGTGACATCTTCAGAGCCTTTGTTTAGCAATTCATCAAAGTATTTATTCCAAATTTCTAAAATATCTTTCTGTTCTATTTTCGCTTTTTTTTAGTTATGGTTTCTTTCTCAGTTCTGAAATTTTTAACTAAATTAAATGAAGCAAACTTAAAATGGCATGAGACAGTAGAAACAATGGGAGAAGGAAGATCAGCAAAAGAGGCATCTGAAGCAAAAATAAAAGGTAACAGCCACAGAGGCAAACAATGAGAAAGATAGATCAATAGTATCAAGAAAGCTTGTTTGTTTGTTATTTGGTTTTTAGGAGCATTAGCAACTAAGGCTATATTGCTCCGTGAATATGCGGTGGTCATTCCTGACCTTTCCGCACCTCCGTATTTGGTGGTGACGGGCTTGAACCCCGGTCTAATCAAGAAGCATGTGCTACGCACTGATGCTCCTTCCCGCCTGGCTACGGAGGCACCTATCAAGAAAGCATTGAGGACTTACTGACTAGGGCTAAAGATTTAAGAGGATAACAGGAAATAGTATATGGAGAACACATAGTCTAGAAGGACTGATTTGAACTATCATAGTGACCTGTGCATCCACTGGGTATAACTGATTAGGATGATGATAAAAGTTAACTCATTCAACATGAGAAGTGACTTCAAGAGTCAGTTTATATCAGATTACAAGGCTGGGCATTCCACAACAAACATCATTTCTGGCATCACTTCCGTCACTTATCTTTTGTATTTAATTCAGTATGCAAGGAACTTTCCTCAACTACTGTGGACTACAAGTTCTCTAGTTGCCAAATGGTGAATCATTTTAGTGATGATTATGAATGGATCAACCAGATTCCTCCATTTCCAACAAATGTGGCAGAGGCCAGGTGACTGGTAGCTGGAGAAGTTGATTAGATTAATCTCTGGCACACCTCCTACTGGACTGGGCAGTAGCACCACATGAGGTTCATCTACTGATCTTCTACTAGCAGGCTCTCTCATTTTTATCAAAAACCTCTTGCTGGGTTTACCCAAGTGCAGTTTCATGTTCCATGTGTCACAGCCATAGAGTTAGTGATGTTCAACGTTGCATGTGTCACAGCCAGAGGGTTAGTGATGAAAGGATGTGGCTGTTTAAAAATTCAACACGTAGATTGATGTTGATATCGTTGTCACTGAAATCTATAGATATAATATCACTTTACCTCTAGATTTTACACTGGCTAATTATAGCTCCAATTGTAGCCTTTATAAAGTTCCACCAGCAACAGGAATCAAACCCTATGTTTTCTAAACAGATGGCAAGTGATGAAACCTTTATGCTGAGAAGGCTCTTTAAAATCAATATATATTTTTTAGTATTTATATTTTTTTTTATTATAAATAGAACATAATAGAATAAGATAACTTAACTGTATATTATTAAACATTATGGAATTTTTCAGCTAAATATATATATATATATATATATATACACACGCACACATTACCTTGGTGATTCGCCTAATGGTACTGTTCTTATGTGGAGTTTCTGAATTTCATCAATAGTGCCAATGAGTAAGGTACTATCATTTGCTAGGGCAAGACTGAAAAAAATCATACTGTAATTATATTTCAAGCAGCATATAAACATAAATAATACATAATGCACATAGGGTTGCAAGGTGTGAGTTTTGACCTGGAAAGCCCAGTATTTCAGCTTACTGTCTGGTAAAAAAATTGAGCAAATATCAGACATGCCCAGTATTTTCAAAATAATTAATATATTAAAATTTTATATGTTAGTTAGTTTAATTTCAGTTATATTCAGTTTTCATTATAGTTGTTTTCTAGAGCTTTAATATATTTTGCAAGCAACCATTGTTCCTGTTTGGATAGAACTGTAATGTTTAATTTTTCGTCTTTATTATCATTTTTCATTTTTATTCAAGTTTCAACTGTTTCAATGAATATAAGATTCTGTATTGAATCTGTGCATATGAAGTATCTTTGCATGCATATTTTAAATATACCCCTCAACTGTTTATGTATCTAAAAATGATAATAAAAGCTGCACAATCAAATTTAAATAAAGTTGCAGATCATGTTCTGAATAAATTTTAAATTTAGTTAAAAAGAGTGAAAAAATTTTTTGTTTTTTTTTTTGCACCAAACTTTCATCATGTCTGTCCAGTATTTCATTAAAACTAATCAACAAGCCTATCTACTTTGAAGTCACTGATGTGAGTGCACAAAACCAGAAGTTACAAATAAATGAAACCAGAAGCTGAAGGTACTTGACATCTTGATCTCAGAAAACCCGACAGCTGTTCAGGTTTTCTAAGCTCACCTAGCAACCCTAAATGAAAATGAAAGATTTAAGTCAATCGAAAACATTAGAGAATTAATAACAGCTAATATTTGAAGATAATATACAGCATATATTCTCTCAAAAATATTAAAATGACAGAAATAGATTTTTATTAAAGTTAATAATATGGGTCCAAATTTAACCTGAAATGACAGAACTAGGTGGGAAAGAGCAGCAGTGCGTAGCACACGCTTCTTGATTAGATTGGGGTTTGAGCCCGTCACCACCAAATACGGAGGATGCGGAAAGGTCAGGGAATGACCACCGCATATTCCCGGAGCAATATGGCCTTAATTGCTAATGCTCCTAAAAAAAAAAACCCAAATAACAATAATAACATAGATCTTTGCCTTGTTCACAATAATAGCCAGTTGGAATTTAGTATGATCATTCCTTAATGCAGTCATCACCACACAATCAAAGTGGGACATACTGGTCTCATCATGATCCCATATTTGAGTCTATCCTAAAAGCGTTCAATGGAATATAGAAGAGGACGGGATGACTAGGCTAGTTGTGGAACGTCACTTATCTGTGACAGTAGAGTGAGTTTGTACTTGTTTGGAGCATGCAGAAAATTATGTATACTCATTTTCATTATGTGAGACTTTTTGAACTGATGTTAAAATTTGCACCATTAAAAGAATGTAATTTTTTTGAAAAGAAAAGACTGTAATTCAATCGTACTTTATAGCACTTTTAGGCTTAGTAGACTGTTAATTAACTGATTTGTGTTTGCTCAATAACTATTTGAAAAAGTAAAACTGGAAAAACATTTGTAACGATCATATTTCTTAATATTTAGTCTACCTAGATACTTACCTGTAGCCACCTTATAATATTATTAGTTCATCTCAAGTCATATTTGTGAGCATAATATCCATTAATGTAAATATTAATTTCAAACTTACTTAACCTCTTCACTCTCTATCGGATGTATGTTACACTCTTTTGACCACTAGCCGTAGCTAGTCTGGCATTCATTTAAGAAAGTTGATGGTTAGTTATAAAACAGGAGGAGGAGTTCATTTTTATATGTGAAAAAACAGCTATTGTGCTGAGTGTAATTATGCCAGATTTTCATCGCTATTCTTGTGTAATATCATAATTATATCATTAATATCATAAAAAATTATATCATAATATCATAATTTTTGAAGTGTATTTAAAGTTTAACAAGCATTAATTAGAGAAACTGTTTGTAAGTATTTTTCTGAGAGAATAGTGAAGAAATATAAATTTTTATTAATTTTATGAACAGTTTTAGCAGTAGTGCAAATTTTCTACCAGCATTCGTTGTCAACATTCTAAAGATTTTAATCTGTAAAAATGGACAAATGGAAGCATAACAGGCATTAAATGTCCTTTAATAAAGCTGAGATTTTTCATTATTTCTTCAAGTATTAAAGTTAGAAACAAGGTAAGAGGATTTGATATTTTTATTTTCATAACCATACTAAGAAGAAAACTTTAATATAATTAAAGCAATGGTGGCCCACTTTTGCATGAATTTCAGAAACAACATTAAAAGAACTACTAAGAATATGATGTTTTAAAATGACTCAACAGTGTGACTCAACATATTTTATGTTGAGTCACACTGAAAGTAAGTGTTTATTGCATAGTAGTTTTAGATTTAAGTTTGGAAAAGTTATTGGTGGCCGCCCTTTCTAATAATTAAAGAAAATAAATTATAGAAAGTTAACATTTAATTTATGAAGATGTTATTTTTCTGCAAAATTTATATGGGAAGAGAGAAAATATATTACTTTGTCTTACTTTTATGAAAAATGTGTTTTCCTTACCTTGTTTTTGACCCACACAATTATTTCAGACATATTAAAAAGAGACTCTGTGAACTCTGACCTGTGTGTATAATAGGGAAACCCAAGGCTAGTAACCTAGAACAGTTTCATAATCTAAGCTTAATTTTTTTATAAATACTTCTACTATTATCTTAAAAGTTTAGTGCAATTGACAGATGAACCAATTTAGAGATACAGAAAACTGTTTGTATACAGATAATTTGTGTACTAGCTAAAGTCACCAAACTATATACATGGTGTACAATTTTGTACACACAGTATCTCTATATCCCTGTTTAAATTGTGGCTGAATTCATCTAATCTGAGGCAGAGGTAGGAATAGTATCCTTCTCCAAGTTATTCAGGTTTTCCAACCAACAGAACATGCCAATTAACCCACAAATACACATTTGTATATAATATATATACAGTAGGGCCCTACTCATTCGGCAAGGTTCCAGACCCTCGCCAAAAAGTGTAACATAACTTTTTTTCACTTGTGAATACATATAAAAGCCTAATAACATGTTTACACTATCACATGCTGTAAACAGACTGAATCACCGACAATAAAATGGCACCTGAGGCCCTTTTTGGACGCTGTTGCTGCTGAGCACGTCATGCCAAAAAAGCAGAACAAGCAGCAAACATAATAAACATGGATATAGTTCAAAATCACCATATTAGTGAAATGCCGAAAAGCGGGGCCCTACTATAAATAAAACTATAATAGTAGGGTATGTGAGTTTTATTATAGTAGGGCGGGGCCCTACTATAATAAAACTCACATGAAGTACCAAACTACATGAAATGGCATGGTATGACTGAAGTAGTCAATGTACCAAAAATCTTCAGCACGACATGAACAATAACAGGACAAGAGCATCATTAAACTTGAAAATAAAAGGCAATCATTAAACTTGAAAATAAAATTGGCAGAAAGAGAAATGTCAGATTTGATCACTGTGTGGTGCACCTTCTTATTCAATAGGATTTCTTTCTTCACATGTCAGCCACAGCTCTTCCATGAAAACCAAACCTGTGCAGCTAATTAAGATTAGTGCATACACTTATGGACATTAACACTATGGCTTTATAAGGCTGAAACAGCCTGTTCTAACACTACAATGATTATAGAATTCTTTAAGAACACTGTAGCTTCTAACTTCAATTTCTCCTTGTTGTTACTTATATATATCAGATGTTTCCCACACAGTCTTATACCTGTTCCTTACCAGCATATGAATCTTGCAGCTTTCACTGTTCTCTTCAACATTTAAAGGAGCATTTGAATACTTCTGAAAGGATAGTGCACAAGTGCATGTAGTGTAACAGGGAATTTATAAGTGACAAACAATACTTTTCAAAAATTAGTTATAAAGGTAGTGTATTCCTAAATTTCTACTTACTGTTGAAACTACAGTAGAGTGTCGATAATCCGAACTAACTGGTACCGGGGTAGTTTGGACTTGTGATTTGTTCGGATTTTCAAACTTATCAAAAGTACTGTTCTGGAGACTAAAAAAAAGTTTAGTAAGTTTAGAAATAAAATCACTGGCTCTAAAAGGGACCACCTATTTGTTAAAATCCAGTGCCTTTTCACATAACAAAGATCCAGATATAGGTTCTCCTAAACTTCGTCCTGTGTGAACCACAAATAAATAGCATTTTTAAGGGATGGGTCATTAGCTGTTCTCTCAGTTTTTTTTTTTTTTTTTGCACCATCTGAATCAAGTTTTAATGTGAACTTTAAAATTTTTTCCTTGTTGTTTTTAATGTCTGTTATGGTTGACTTTCCAATCTAGTAAAATTTTGCTAACGACGATCCGCTCTCTCCCTTTGAAAGCCTGTTTAAAATCTCAATCTTCAATTCAATTGGTAAAAATTTCTGCTTCCTTTTAAAAGACAAAGAAAACTCCAGTATGGTAAAATAAAATTCTGTAAAAACTCTGTTGCTTGAATCTTTTTACTTGAATATCACTAGTCACAATTTTTGCGTGCTGTGTTTTGTTACTGATTGGCGCTTATCTTTTTTTTTACTGTTTTAGATTTTACAACCCCCCAATGTCAGCGAACAGAAATATCAGATTAAGTGTGCATTGAATAACTGATTACAAAGCGTTATGTTTAATTAGTACTATATGTATATTAATTAAGTACGTAAGCATAAATTTTTATTTTTGTGATTTGTGCTTTATATCTTCATTTTTATAGTTTTATAGCCTATGGATAATATTCTTCGGATTTTTGCTTATTAGAATTGTCATTTAATAGACTCAAAATTCAATTCACAAAAGTGATCACAATAAATGGTGCTTACTGTAATTATTTTATGGCACTAGCATAAAAAAATGAATGCTGGCTCGTTCGAATTATTTTCCTTTCAAATTATTGATGTTTGGATTTCGACGCTCTACTGTATTTAGATTAGCAAGCATTTCACACTGATTAGAGTAGTCATTCAGTGCTCTGAAATATTTGAATATTATATAAACAATGCTCTGAAATAATTAAATATTATTTCAGATAAATTTGATAAATTCTTGCATCTTCTGGCCTATACTAATACTAAGGAAAATCAAGCATGTCAAAGTTTCTTGTGAAAGAAAAAAGCCATTACAATTTTAAAATATTTAAAAAATGACGGTGACAGACTGAGCAGATAAGTCTCCTCCAAACTCAGAGGAAACCTATTATATGCTTGACTTTCTTAATAATGGATGCCCAAAGCTGGATCCAAAGCAGCAGCAACAACAACAACAACAACAATTTAGTGTATTCAGCTTGCCTTTTGGAAGGAAACAGGTTCAAGCCTTTTCTCTAATTTCTACTTCTAGGAGTCAATAAACCATGTAAAACCGCATAAATAACATGAAGTAAAATACATATAGGATTTAGGGCTAAAAAACCACAGATTGCTGTTGTTTGCTGTTGTATAAGTAAGTGCAATAGCATCATTTCTATACACAGTAAACCAAAGTTGTGCAGTGGCATCATTTGGAAAATTAAATGCACTAGGCATAATCCTTATGGGTTTTGATAATTAACTATATAATATCGGTGTAAATACACCATAGTTAACCCATATATTTGAGCTACGATTGTAGCGTAGAAGGCATCGTTTTAATTGTATCTCATAATGTGGTTGCCTTCACAACAAGATAGCTACTATTGAATTACTTCAAATAAATAACGCTTCTCTAGTAGAGAAGACTATTGTTATTTATTTTCAGCGTACCACATGCCACCTGGGTGGTGATACGCTGAAAATAAATAACAATAGTCTTCTCTACTAGAGAAGCGTTATTTATTTGAAGTAATTCAATAGTAGCCATCTTGTTGTGAAGGCAACCACATTATGAGATACAATTAAAACGATGCCTTCTACGCTACAATCGTAGCTCAAATATATGGGTTAACTATGGTGTATTTACACCGATATTATATAGTGGCATCATTATATAACATTTCATTGTAAATTCCCTCACAATGAGTTGCCTGTCTCATTATACATCAAATAAGCAACACTTCCACGGTAAAACCATTGTTACTTATTCTCAGTGAGTACTGCTACCCAGACAGCCATTCAAGGCTATTTGGCCCCTCACTGTTGAATGGATAGGTACCCTGATGGTATAACAGCTGACAACCTGGTTGTAAATTAATTTCACAATATGAGAGTTGCCAAGTAAAGTGTAGTTTGTTACATATAGAACTTAGGACTAAAAAGTCTCAGCCTGCAAGAAGCATTTACTATCATATAAGTTTAGTGCATCGTTCCTAAACAAAATAAACAAACTGAAGTTGTGCAGTGGCATCATTACATTACATTACATCTCATATTGTGAATTCCTTTCCTACCGACTCACTGATGAGGGACCAAATAGCCCTGAAATGGCTGCCTGGGTGGTGATACTCACTAAGAATAAGTAACAATAGCCTTCTCTACCAGGGAAGCATTACTTATTCGAGGTATAACGAGATAGGCAACTCGTTGCGGAGAAATTCACAACATGAGATGTTATGTAACAATGCCACTGCACAACTCTGGCTGATTTACTGTGTATTGAAATGATACTATTGCACTAACTGCCCCTCAATGGTGTCTTCACCTTGTCGCGGTGATGGGAGCAAGTGTGCTCTGACAACCTTGAGAGCCATGCCGGCAGTACCATAGCTACTAGTTGTTGTTGTTATGCAAATTTCATGACACAAGGGCAACTAGGGCCAATATGTGTCTGTCAGAGTCACTATGTTCATTTTAATGATTTATGGATATATCAAGGTGAATTTATTATTTCAAGATGTTTAATATATATAAAGAGCTCACTTAGGTTTGCTTTGTCACCAAGTATATGAAAGAGGGTTAGAGGAGCTTGCAAGTTTGCTAATGATTGGAAGGAAGTGGTTTGAATGGCTGAATAGGATGGACAATCAATCAGGATGTGAGTGAGGAAGGTATGCCCAATGCACAGTCTTGTCAATATAACTTCTTCCTGTCTATTTGTACATGAGCTCGAATGTCATGAACATAGATCTTTTTTTTATTCTGTGAAGCTTATTGCACGGCTGGTGCCTCCAAAGTTGTTTCCAAATGGAAGTATATTTGGTACAAAATACATCCCTATAATCTGTAAATGGTACAAACTAAGTTATCTTGTATATTAAGATCTGGATTTTTTGCGGCTTGGTTTGCGTGAATCTGCCTTTTCGTATTTTAAACAAACAAATAAGAAGAATCGCTCTACTCTTACAGACTTGCATACAGAAGATTCTTTACAGTTGGTCTTATCACAGTATATCCCCGACTTTGAAAGCTTGGCAGATGACATGAAGACACAACCTTCACATAAATTAAAAATTTAATTATGTATGAATTTAAAATAAGAATTCTGAATTGTATTTAATTTTAAAATTTATAAAAATTTTTCAATAAGTGTTGATTAACTTTTTAACTATGTGCAATGAAATTCTTGAGATGGTAGATCGCGACACATTTTGAATTGAAAAAGTAGATCCCATCACAAATTCAGTTGGTCACCCCTGTTTTAATGCATTCTTGAACATAACTTCCATGACCTTCCCCACCTATAGGTTCTAATACCTCTCGTGTTTGGGGTTCACATAATAAAAAAAAAAAAAAAAAAAAACCATTGAGACCAAATAATATATTGTGGGGATATTAATACAAAATCGCTCTTTAGCACAGTAAGGCAACATACCTAGAGTGTGCTCTAAATAACACCTTTGGACGAGGACAGCAGCTCATACAGTACATGCAATGAGTGGGGATAGAAACTATCTGAACAGTCATTGTCCTGAAAGCTTAGTGATAGATTTTGTCATTACAGCATTGCGATGCAGAAAATCAGCAGGGAAACTATGGAACTATTCTATCCCTAGAACAATCACCATGGCAAGAAAACTACAACAACCGGTGCAGATATTGATTCTGACCACAATCCAGTCATAACTGAGATCAAGCTGAGATTGAAGGCTATTAGAAGAAAGCAACCAATGAAGAAAGTTGACTTAGAGAAGTTAAAAAACCCAGAAATGTATCAGTTAATGAAGAAATGCCTTAATGAAAAAATGCAACATATTCATAGGCAGGAAGAGATGGGAGATCTTTGGAAGAGTTTTAAATCTATTTGGACTGAAACAGGCTCAGAAGTTCTAGGTTATGAGAAATGTCCAAAGAAGAATTGGATGACAGATTAAATTTTGATGCTCATGAAGAAGTGCAGAGCACTAAGGTACAAGGAGATGAATAGATCACAGAAAAATGTGAGAAATAGAAGCACTGCAAGAAAAGCACAATGATTTCAATCTTCACAAAAAGATTAAAGAGATTTCAGGAATTAATAGAAGGAAACAACCAACTTCAATTCAAAATGACAAAGGTGAGATTATCATGGAAGAATCAGAAAAACTGGGCATGTGGAATAAATACATAAAAGATCTCTTCGCCGATGAACATGAATTAGATGACAACGATGCAGTGGTAGGGCCATCCATCCTAAGATCCAAAGTGGGGAGGATGATTAAATCAATGAAAAAGGAAAAAGCCAAAGGACCTGATGAAATCACAGTGGAAATAGTCAAATTGCTCGACTACAAAAACATCAACATCATTTAACAGAATTTATGGGCTGGGCAATATCCCTCGGGAGTGGCTGGCATCAAAATTCATCACCTTTCCCAAAAAACTAAACACCACGACTTGTGGAGACTTCAGACTAATCAGTTTGATGCTTATCTTTGTTTTACTGACTCTGAGAAAACTTTTGATCGAGTCCAACACACCAAGCTCATCGAGATCCTTGAGGAGTCTGGCCTCGATGAAAAGGACATTCAAATAATCAAAAACCTCTACTGAAACCAAATGGCATCTGTTGTAGTTGATGGCAGAAAGACAGAAACATCAACATTGAACATGGAGTGAGGCAAGGATGTGTACTCCTCCCCCCGTTTAACATTTACTTGGACGTCATCTTCAAGAGAGCGTTAGATGGAAGAAATGAAGGAATATCTGTCAATGGTAGAGTGATCAACAACCTTTGCTATGCAGATGACACTGTTCTTTGTACAATTAATATGCAGGACTTACAGATATACCTCTATCATGTGAATGAGGAAAGTGAAAAAATGGGCCTCGGGATGAATGTCAACAAGATGTTAACATGTCCTTTCATGTTAAATGGATGGCTGATAGAGAGAGTTGACAAAATCAAATATTTAGACTGTTGGGTCAACAACAAAAATCAATATGGAAATAAAAGCAAGGAGTGAAATAGCCAGGCAGTATTTTCTTAAAATCAGATCTGCATTGTGCAAAGGGAAGGATCTCTACCTTAGAATCTGGATGATGAGATGTTACATCTGGTCAGTTTTATTGTATGGTGCCAAGACACGGATACTGAAAACTAACACCTCCAAAAAAACTAGAAGCATCTGAAATGTGGATGTAAAGAAGAATGTTAAAGATACCATGGACAGCAAGAGTGACCGATGAGTGTCATGCAGAGAATTGGAAAAACCCGTGAATTGCTGAAGGATGTAAAGAAAAGAAAAGAAAAATGGCACATCTTGGGCATCTGGTGTGGAACAACAGATACACAATTCCAAAACTAATTATTGAGGGGAGAATGAAAGGAAGAAGAAAGCCTGGGAGAATACACATATCATGGCTAGATAACATCAAGAATTGGACAGGACTGAACACTGAGCAGCTGTTCAGATCTCCCAGAGACATTTGCCGTGGTGGTCGCCAACCTTTGTTAGGAGAGGGCACACAAAGAAGCAGATATGAAATAGAGTCAAATGTAAAATTTTTGAATATTCATTACAATTTTGTTTTCAAGTGCAAACTCTGGCCTCTAAGAAAGGAGAATGTCCTACTATTATTAAAGCCATTAACAGTATTGAATTAGTGCTTCACTTAAAATACACACCTGTCTGGATATCCTTCTGAATTGAGAGGACACATGTGGTTGACTTCTTTGAGGTTGACATTAGAGAATACCAATTTGTGATTGCTGGAATAAATTACTGTAGGGCGGTCAGAGCAAGCAAACACGTTGGTCGTGGCTAGGGAACGGAATGTTTTCAATACTGTTGGCTGAGTTCCCAGTGTAACCTGAAAAAAAAATAAGTGTTTTCATTACAACACAGAGTAAAAGCCTCTTGATTATATTCACAATTAAAAATAAAATCATTTAACATATACAAGCAGGATATCATGAACCATCCCACTTATTCATTCATTGGTTTTACTGACACAAATAATATTTTGCCTGTTACATTTCTATGGAAATATGTAGAATTGAAGGTGCTCACCTATCTTTAATTTTTGCTATTTACATTTCTGTTAAAATCTTGTATTAAAACTGAATAACAATTGTTTTATATTAATTATATAAAGTGCTAAATTTTACCTTTTTTCTATCTGTCAAAAGTCCACTCTGAGCATTCAGAAGAAAATAAAATAAGGAGCCATCACCAAGAGCACAAAGCAGGTAATGAATGCCTTCAAAAGTAGTTGCCAGGATAGAACGAGGTATGATTTCTACAAAAATAATACAAGTAATGTAATAAATACCCAAACATAAATAAATATTTAAAATAAAAAAAAAAAAAAAATTTTTTTTTGTACTCATCACATAAGAAAGTGTTCGAAATGGTCATAATTTTTTTAATTAACATTTGGATTTACTGAATTAATACATGTGAAATCATAGCAAAGAAATCAATAAAGGTTAGATGAACACATACCACCTCCTAGCATCTCTTTGTGCATCATTTCTAATGAAGGAAGGTGTAAAATACAAACTGAGATATCAGTCCAAAGTCCAACAGAACAAAGATGAGTTTTTTCCTGAGTATCCTCTAAAGGATTAATGTCTAAGCATGCCACTTCATATTCCATTTTAGTAGAACTAGAAGAATGAAAATTTTAAAGACTTTTTGTTAATCAATTATCTGAACACTAAATAGAACTTATATATGAACATATCATCTCAAAATAAGCCCAGGCTTACATATTTAACAAGACTGGGAAAGAAAAGGCTGAAGGTGCTTACAAGAAACAAAAAAAAAAACCTAAAAATACAGTGAAAATTCAATATTTCTATTCTAAACTAAAACTAAATAAATAAGAAACAGTGAAAAATGAAAAAAAAAAAAAATCATGAAAAATTTAAACGAGGGCAGTTCAGGGTTGACCTGAATTTTACTGTTTTTACAGGAAGCATATAAATACCATAACAACCATAGTATCATGTATTTTCAAGTTATCCACCACTTACACTAACACATTAATTTTAATTTTATGGCAAGACATATCAAATAATTATGTAGTAGCTTCAAGGCACTAGCCTATTCTTTAGTGATTTAGAATTTCTGCCTTCCCAGATGCGCTTTCACTGGTTGAAACAAGTAAAACTCAAACAGTAAAGAGGATGTGTTGTGATTTTGCCAGTATCATCAAAGTTGCAGTATGCAGCCTTGCAGCAGGATGATCAGCCCTGCCAGTTTCTTGTGCATATCATTATTAGCAGATTAACTCTGTTTCTATAAAATTGAAATGGATTTACTCCTTTGGCATCCCAAAAGACACCAACAATGACCTTGCAAGCTGACAGCTATTCAAATTTTTCTGAGTGGGAGTCTGTGTGGCATCACTTACTGGACTACTTCAACTCAGGAATGAAATGACAAATCTGTTGAAACAAACATTCTGTTGACCAAGTAATGTGTTGTGTTCCAAAAACATCTGGTTTAACAGTAACATCATCTCTGGCAGTCATCAATTTTTTGAAGTGCAAATGGCCACAAATAATTCTTTCCACGGTTTTAATGCATGCATAGTTGGGATGCAATATTATGTACTGTAATGCACTTGTTTTCCAACATTAGTTCTTATAAACAAACATTCATTCCAGTGACAGCAGTTATCTGAATGCAAGAACACAATCAGTTCGACTGTCTCATGGTCTTTTGAAAATTTGTCATATACACTCTTACATCAAAAGCCCTCTTCACCATACTTTTATATATTGCCTATGTAGAATCTCAGAGGATATTACATAACATGTCATGGTCCAATTTACATTATACTGTCTACAGCACAGAATCTAGGAGCACAATGCTACTGTTCCCATAACATTCCAATACATTTGTAACAAAAAACATTACAAAAAATCACACCTTGCTGCATTATGCAGTTTATATAGCATTTTGTGGTGTTTATTCTTCTGTTTTAGGAAAACATTTTTTGTGTATTTAAATATTGTGGATTCCAGAATGGAACAACAAAATCATGTCAATCAATATGTGATGGGCAGGTGTATAGTATTTTTTGCCTCTTTCAAAAAAATGAAGTGGCTCGTGAAAATTTAAAATAGATAGGAGAGAATATATTATATTTACTAGGAACAAATGCGGCTACTGAATGCATTTTTTTGCAATGGTGAATAAAATTTGAACTAATGAAATGAACAATTAAAGTGAAAACTGAAAAGCTATACTTTTCTGCTTTTTACTGGCATTCCAATTATATATTTACAAAAGCGGACACCTCATTTAACATGGTTGTGTTATAACAAAGTGTTCTGCTTTGATCACCAGAAGATCTGGTCACCATACCCATAGACAATAAAATGTGAACCATAGTTAAAACTTCACCAAACTTCAAAAATTCTACTTATGAATATATTTCACTTTTCCAAGTCTTTTTTTTTAATATATTTTTTATTTCATATTTTTAAAAGCATGTCAAATATTATATAATTAATATAATGTGTAAATATTAGAATATTTAAGAAAGTGCAGATTCACCATTTCTGAGATGCTTGTAGAATGATGTAGATACGAAACTAAAAATGACTAGGCTAGTTAAAAGGGCATGAGAAAACAATGCAATGGATCATCATTATCAATATCATTACTATTACTGTTTTAGTATGGAATATTTATTGCAATGAGTATGATAATTTTTTTATTGCATCTTATAACCAAAGCTCCCAGAAATTCATTTACCAACTATGTTTAGAGAAATAAGACTCCAGAAAACCCCATAACAACTGGCAAATTTAATTCCTAGATTGGGTATTTGCCAAAGCAGTAAATTAAAACTGATCGTAAAAGGTGTTCAAATTTCATCTCACACATAAAAAGATTTTACCTGTGTCATTGTTGTTTATAAACAACGACACAGCATTCATTTGTATTTGCTCACATGCCACTGAAGTAGCCCAAGGAATTTCTGACTTTTCAAAACACAGGTCATTATTTATTGTAGAAAAGGGTGACTGTGTCAAAGGTGTTCAATACTGGGATCTCAGCAAAGCAACTGTGTGAAACTTTTCATGTTTTCTTTCCCAAAATACATCATACATAAAATAGCATATTTTTTCAAAGGGAAAATAATTTTAATAAATAATAAAATTTTATTTTTATTTTATTCTTTTTCTTGGAAAAAAAAGAGGCTAAAGTCATACAGCACCATATACAATAAATTGTGAAATAGAAATGCAATGACTATTTTTCCTGACTTTTTTTGTGGTATTTATCTTATTAAACAAATAAATTATCTATCAAAAACCATTAGTGTTTCAGCGCACTGAATACATGTGTTAACCAGTTTACATTCATTTGTTCAAATTATTTGTTTGATTAAATAAAAACTTTTAGAACTTTTTTTTTTTTTTTCATATTTTATGATGGAAAAAAGACGAGGTTTCCTTAATTCACATAAGAAAATGAATCACGTAAGAAAAATAATAAGAAAAGTTTTAGAACTCACAACATTGACATTGCACCATTCAACAAGTACTGTCTCCTGGAAATTAAATGAAATGCCCCCACCAGGTGGACACAGAAAGTTCTAAATACCATATAATAAGGTTAAAATAGATATTTCCTTAAATTCACAAAATTCTTAATCAATAATTATAAATTTTATATATACATGTTTGATGTGTACTGTAACATTTTTAATCTGTTTTGATCATTGCTAGACTTCAATCTTAAATATCTGCATTGAAGCATTACAGATATGCAGATTACATAAAGCTAATTAACTATTTTCACAATCTAACAAACTGCTATAGGTAATACCTCAGCTTCAGATAAATACTGAGTAGGGTATATCAAATTATATGTTATCTAAAAATCATACCTTATCTGCATTACTGTCCTTGCATGTATTTCCAAGTAAAAAAGTTGATTTCTGACAGCACATACTAGCTGAGAAGAATTGCATGAGACTACACTAATATTCTGTCCACTTGGGGGATGCCACTCACTCAGTAACCTTTTTGTTTTACTATTTACAAGTCGTACCGATACTGCAGTGACCTATTCAAAATAAAGAAATTTCTCAATACAAATATTTCAAAGTTTATATATTACTGATATTTAGCATACCAATAATCTTTTCATTCCTAAAATATAAAATAGTTATTAAATATTTTTTCAAGACTTGTGGCTATTCATTTACATTTTTTTAGAAGAGCTGATGCCTTGGTTTTCTTTCACAATAAAACTGACAGTTTATTTGTATACTAACTAGTTAAAACAAATTCATTTAATAATTAACCAAAAAACTATGTTGCAACCCCCTCTTATTATTAGTAGTAGTGGCAAATGATGCAAGAAAGCAAACTTATACAGCATCAGCCAAGAGAAGAAAAAAAAAACACTTCCCATTTCACCTGTCCATTGTCTCTAAGAGTCTATCTAGTTCTTCATTGAATTTATTCAACCTAACCACCTCTACAACACCAGATGGAATTTCTTCTGCCAATCAGCTACCCTCTTGGTGAAGACAAATTTTGACAAATCTGACCTGCAATCATCATTCCTCAGTTTGAATTTATGCTCCCCTGATGTGTGCAGTCTGTGCAGGAGAAAAGTTTCCATTAGCACTGAGCATACTCAATCCATTCAAGACCTTAAATACCTCAATCAGATCTTCTCTCAGGTGCTTAGTCTCCAGACACTGCAATTTTCAAACTGAAGCCTTTCCTGGCAAGAATACTCTTTTGTTCCCTTCACCAATCTCATTGTTCTCCTTCCTCTACACCCATTCCAATAGATCCACAGCCTCCCTAAAATTAGGCTTCCAGACATGAGTATGCAGTACTCAAGACGTGGCCTAACCATTGTCTTACACAATGGGATTATCACCTCCTTATTCCTGTTGGCAAAATTCCTGCATATCATTGACAATCCCATGAACTTATCATGGCAGCCTGTCTGCACTGCTCAAAGAACTTCATATCTCATTGCATTTGGTTCCTTTGTTACTGTGTCACAGTATCCAATCAGACTGGTCAGACAAGATCACTTTAGTTTCAAAGCAAGAAGTTCAGCTTTACCTTTGGAGAAGGCTAGATCTCTAATGAGGTCATTGAACTCATCTTGAGTACACAGCTCTGGCTCTGATGTCTCTTTGTAGGTTGTGTACTCAGAATCAGCTGAAGTTCTCAAGTCTCCATCAATTACACCTTCATCACATTCTATTTCATCTTCTAAAGATCTAGTTCATGCTGTGAAGGTACTGGAATTGGCATACTGTCATTGTGAAGATTGGTTTATTTGTTTGTTATTTGGTTTTTAGGAGCATTAGCAACTAAGGCCATATTGCTCTGGGGACATGCGGTGGTCATTCCCTGACCTTTCTACATCCTCTATATTTGGTGGGCATGGGCTCGAACCCCGGTCTAATCAAGAAGCGTGTGCTACGCACTGCTGCTGCTCCTGCCCACCTGGCTATAGAGGTGCCATGTGAGAGATTGGTCTCACTGCCAATTCCTGATACATTCACAGTACAAAAGTAACAATCACCATTGTGGTCTTTTGGCTCGCTCCATATCATAAGTATGACAAAGGGCATAGTATTTTTTCTTTTCAGGAATATAGGCCTTGAGGAATATAGATTGATTTTTTCCCTTTTTCAATATACATTTTGAATTTTAGGGTTACCTATAGGAAACCCTAAAATTGAAAATGTATGTATAATTGTAAGCCACTAACATTTCATGTTTTTTGTAAATAAAAATGTTATTATTATAGAAAACTAAATGATTAGCAAAAGATATTCACTGAAATATATGCAGTAAAAAAACATACAAAACACTGAGGCGCTCTGGCCAATTGGAATGGACCTATATAAAGCATTCAATATTGAATGAAAAACTACCAAAATGACTGTTATAAGTCATTTTGTTAATTATTACAAAGAAATGTTGTTTTAACAAGATGCCAATCTTAGGTGATACTGGCAAAATGATGTAAGGAAACACATTTATACAGCATTAACCAAAAAATATTCTTTTACTCTTCATTTACCCATCCCTTTTAATAATTTGTCCAAATCTATAAATTTATTCAAACTACCTATTTTCACAACACTAGGTGAAAGTTCATTCCAACAATCATCGGCAGTCATCATGCACAATTTTTTCAAGTGCAAATGGCCACAAATAAAAGGGTTTTAATCCTTTCAGCAATGAGTTCATTGAATAGCGAGTTTTCCATTAGCACTTGAAAGTGTTTTTGTCAAGTGTTTGGCTCTGAGGTGTTTTTTTTTTTTTTTTCATGGAATTTTTGTCTTTAAAAATGAATACTTAAATACAGTAGTATATAAGTGTTTTCAAATATTAATGTGGTCTTACTTTGCCTTGACTGCCCAACATTAGAGTGAAATTGTCATCAAAAACAAATCAGGAAAATTTTTCAAAATCACATAAAAAAAAGTAGTCATTAACTTTTTTCCTTATTAAAATTTCATAAAAATTAAGTGAATTTGGCAGACTGTAGTAGAAATGGACATCCCTGAGATAAGAACTAAGCCATATATATTTGTGAAATGAATTAGGAAGTATTTGAAAGGTTTACTTCTTTTTGCATATACTCAGTTTTGCATGGTATTTATGTAACTAATGAACAGTAAAGGATTTAACAATAATAATATTCACTGGTGATACATCCAAGTTTTAGCCACAATTCCCAGCCATTTATGTCAAAAAGAGGGGGGGGGGACTTCCATAATTTTTTTCAATTAATATGTTAATAATATAGTTGTAAAATTTAGAGATTTAACTCATCTTTTTATAGGACATTCTTCGGCCCGACGTTCGCATCAAATTAATCCAATTAATACATTATATAAAACTAAATTTATGACACAATATTATGGTTTTAAAATTGTTAAAATTGTTACTATGGGTCTTGATTAACAGTAATTCCAAAATATTGAATAAAACCAAGTTACCAAAAACTGAAATATTTTATTTAATCAGATTTCTCATTCAAGCCAATTACATTGATTTTCAATAGAACATTTACTGACAAATTTTTGGACTCCCGATGGGACTTAGCTTGAGTGGAAACAATACTGAACAATTACATTTAAATCTGTATATTCCAGTTTAACATTTTATGGTAGGTACCTTGACTATATTCTGGTCATTTCTCATAAAGATATCGTAATTAATCTTATGGATTCATTTAACAAAAGTCACACGAGACTTAAATTCGCTTTAGGAGATGAAAAAACCAGGAGAGAAATCTATAAATTTTCTTAATTTTACATTAACTAGGGTCAACGATAACATACATTTTAAAATATACCACAAACCAGCTTTATTGCTCTTATATATTTTGAAATTTAAGTTAATAATGAATTATTAATAATTGAGCTTTATTGCTCTTATACATTTTGAAATCTAAGTTAATAATATATATAAATTTTATATAATGACAAAATAGTCAGTTGATATTATGACCTATTATAAGATGCTTGTAATATACATGACCTGATACTGATTTGATCCTGTTGTCATTCTGGCTCATTTGTAATTCTAACTGTTTGCATTTTGATTGCAAGTAAGATAAAATAAACCCTTCACTCTTCCTGCAGGTTACACTTCGTGTCTCCTGGAGTTGTTTCCACAATATTGAGATGACACTTTTGGACATGCTGAAGAACCTGGTAACCTCCACATATCACTGACCCATCTCCATTGGTCCATTATTGGTATTCTTTGCCACATTGTACAGAGATGAAAAAAAAAAAATCTATCAGATACATTTGCTCATCTAGCAGAAATAAAATAAAATCCACCATCGAATTCAATTTTAAAGTAGTGTGAAATTTGCATGTTGCAGGCCTTTTGTACAAATTATGTCCACAAAATGCACTAGACTTTTTCCAATTTACATATGTAACTGGTCTCTAACAGTGGAAAGCATGCAACACTTGCATGTTGGTGTATGTTAATTCAAAATTCAGCTTAATATCTGCATTCTCCTCAGTTGTCACATGCATTGTAACTGCACATGTATTATATTTAACTAATTATTCATACACTTCAATTATTAAAAGAAAAATAAAGAGGCCTAAATACTAACCTGGATGATCTGATCTCCTTTCACATTAGAACAGTAAAATGTTTGTTGACTGGTATCGAATCCTGGAAGTTCTGTTTCTTCCACTTCTTCTCCATTTAACATTAATATCCTAAATCCCATAAGTATTATTTGCAATCAGTACAAAATAAGCTTATGATATTTAGGTATAACAACAATATCAAATGATTCACTATTGTATTCTTCTCCATTATTAGTAAATATAATATAATTGTATAATAAAATTTCATTAAATAAACTTGAAATTTGAATGGATATAAAATTACTTCAAAAGACAGAAATCACTTGCAAGCTGCTGATACAAAAACAGAAAATTATTATCTTGATAGTAGAGTTGACATTTATTATCTTGATAGTAGAGTTGATATAAGAAGAAATAATATATATATATATTTTTTATATATATATATTATTTCAAAATGCACTGGCACTTCAATTCTTCCTTTAATCCTTCAACCAGGATTAAAAATCATCACAGCAGCTAGCAGATATTTTCATAAGCATATAAATGCACAGAGACATTCTGTGGAATATCTTATAAGCATATATGGCAAAAATATATTTTTAAAAGTTTGTCTTATATAACAAATTTTTTAATATGTATGCTTTGTTTTAAAAAATATTTTAAAAAATTTAAAGAAATCGACAGCCAGCCAGCCAGATTTTCTTCTGCCACATTCCTGCACTTCACTGAATTTCCACAATCAAGTTCATAATATATGTGAATTAGATCTCAAATAAGTTGACAATAAATTTGCAAATTAAATCAATAATACTGTAAGCTGATTTAATTATAAAGGTTCACTATTTTATTTTTTAGTATTGTGAACAATAATGATAGCTGCATTGTAGAATTGAAGTGCCAGTGCATTTTGAAATTTTGCACTCTATCAGCATCCCACTAGTCACTTCTGTATTTGGCATCCCAAACTGCGCTAGCTGAAAACTAGCATTAAAAAAATTGGCAAGACATAAAAATTACAGTAAGAATTACATTTACACAATAAAGTCCACAAACAACAAACAGTCAACTAAACATAAACCAAAAACTTGTAACTCGAATTACATCATCCACCAGAAAATTATAATCCAACACACTTCAAACTAAAACAATGACATGTAAAGATAAAATAATAAATTAATACCAAAAAAAAATTAATGTTAGGCATTTATAGCCTTCTAGAAGCAATTACAACCACAGTTCATGTAATAGTGCTTAGGCCTACTATTACATTTTTTTTTTTTCTGTAAACCCCAAACACGAGAGGTATTAGAACCTATAGTACTTAGTACCGTGCTTGGGTTGGAGGTCGAGAAAACATTTGTTGACATTGGACTTGAACTTCCGTAGATTGTAATTTTCAGGAAATACATATGAAGGAAGGTTGTTCCAGAAAATGGCAGTTGAATGAATAAACGAGGAAGATGAAAATTTGGTTCTGTGAGTTTGAAGTTGGACAGTAAACGGATGTCGGCTGGTGGCAGCACGTGTTCGGACTGTTTTGAAAGAGAGAACAGAAATTATAGAAGCCAATTCAGAAGAACAGTGCCCATGGAAATATCTTTGTCTTTGCCCCACTGGAGAATTACCTGGAGATCGGCATTTAAGGAATAGATAGTGGATGTTCGAGAAGTTGAAACTGATTGAGCAGGGCAAGGTTTCTCAAAATGGAAAGTGGAATGCAGTGTGCTATCATCGGCAAAACTATGGATAGGATTTCCAGTCAATGGAAGAAGGTCATTAATATACAAGAGGAAATGAGTAGGGGAAAGAATTGAACCTTGGGAGACACCAGCATTAGTGGAAAAGTTAGAAAACAGAGAGTATCTACCATGACCCTCAGTGAGCGATAAGAGAGAAAACTGGATAACCAATTACAAAAAACAGTTGCCGAACCACAAGATGGAAGCTTGTTTAGGAGACCTTTATGCCAAACACGATCAAAAACCTTTGAGATGTCAAGAGAACTGCTTGTGTTTCACCGAACTTTTCCACTGAATTTGTCCATAAATGGGTAATATAAGCCAGAATATCACCAGTGGATTGACACTGTCGGAATTCTTACTGGCGATCGTAGATCAGACGGAAGTTTTCTAGGTAGTTTAAGAGTTGGCGGTTAATTGATTTCTCCAATACTTTAGAAAGAGTAGAAGTAATTGCAATAGGATGATAACTGGATGGGAGGGATGTCACCCTTTTTAGGAACTGGCTGGATATGAGCAAATTTCTAAGCAGAAGGGAAAACACCTTTGGAATAAAAAAGTGAAAAAAGGTGGCAAAGAACAGGAGTAAGTTCAGGAGCACAGGTTTTGAGAACAAGTGGAGAAATACCATCAGGACCTGGAGCTTTCTTAGCATCAAGATTCGTCAAAATCCTTCTGACATCTGTTTGACGGAAGAGCGCAGGAGGCATTGAATTGAGCGTGTTGGGAATGGCGGGAGATGTTTTACCAAGATCATTAATACATGATTTGGTAGAAAAATGGGATGCTAGCAGGTCAGCTTTATCCTTGGCTGAAGTGACAACAAAACCATCTGGTTTGAACAGAGGTGGGAGCAGAAATGGGCAAAAGTTGCGGCCAATAGCTTTGGCAAGGAACCAGAATGCTCGGCTACCATTAGGACAAGAAGCAAATTTTCTACTCTTAGCCTGTTCAAACTCTAGTTTGGACTGATTAATAAGCACTTTACAATTGTTGCGAGCTTTGGTGTAGACAGAAAATGAAACTGAAGAATTAGAAACAAGCCAATTACGATATGCAACATTCTTCTCTTGAACAGCCTTAGCACATTTATTGGAAAACCAAGGTTTAGATAAAGGACAAGATTTTAAAGTGGATTGTGGGTTAAAGGATTCCATTCCTGCAAGAATAATTTCACTGACACGATCTGAGCAAACATTGACATCAGAAGTTTTGAAACAGTAATCCGACCAAGGAAAAGAAGAAAAGAAATCTCGCAGGTCATCCTATTTTGCATTCTTGTAATGCCAAACAATACGAGGTTGGGAATAGCCATGAGATAAAGGCTCCATTGGAGAAGAGACAATCATGAAGTTGTGATCTGAGGTGCCTAAAGGATCTCTTACCTCGACTGTGTACTTAGAAGGGTTGTTTGTGAGAAAAAGATCAAGTGTGTTGGTTGTATGGTTAGGATTGTCCAGTATTCTTGTAGGTAAATGAATAATCTGTGTAAGGTCATTAGTAATTGCAAAAGCCTCAGCATCTCGACCAGCTGGGTCGGTGTGACTAGAAAACGGAAGCCAGCTGGAGTTGTGAACATTAAAATCACCAAGGAAAATTACTTCACTGTTAGGAAAGTTGGACTGGAGAAAGTCAAGTTGCAAAGAGAGGAAAGAGCTCCAAGTAATTAGTGGAGTTGGAAGAACGGTAGAGACAACAGATGAATTTGACACAATGAGGTAGAGAGATTTTAAGCCAGAGAAGATCGAAAAGAGGAGATTCCAAATTACCAAGTCTTTGACAGGGAATATCGGAACGGACATATGCACAAGTACCACCTTTGAGGCGAAAGGAATCGTACAGCGAATAATTTGGGCAACTGAGATGAACAGTAGTTGAATCAACCGATAACTGAGATTCTGTCAGAAAAAGTACAAGGGGTTTGGCAGACTGAAAGTGGAAATGAACATCGTTGAGATTAGAAATGAGACCACGTATATTTGTGAAATGAATATGCCTGTGCACATGAACTGGTGCACAGGCATATACAGAATGCCTAAAACTCATCTGATTTTTTTAAGGACATTTTGTCAAATTCCACCAAAATCAAGGGTATAGATCAAAGTTCAAAATATACTGAAGGAATATTAAAAATCATATCTACATCACTCTGCTAGCCATTTTAATTTTCAAGTTCTTTTTTTATTTGGTGCATGCCATGCACTATCATGGCTGTCACTGGATTAAGAGAGATTCGGATTCAGTTTTGACCAAAATACTTCAGAACTACTTTCCAGTACTCTGGACAATATCACTAGACTTTTTTTTTTTTTTTTTAAATTACCAGATCTAATTAATACATGTCACTGCTGTATTTGGCATCGAATACAGCAGTGGATAAATTATGCACAGATAAATTATATGCGGTGGATAAATTATGCACGTCAACACGAAACACAATAAACTGTATTTGAAATTTCTTTACTTTGTTTATTTTTATTATTTAATTATTTTGCTATGGTTGATTACATAGAACAAGTGTTACATCTGACCTCTAACAACTTGAGATGAGTTGATTGCTAGTTTGTGGGCAATAAATCTAACCAAGAATGAACTGTGAAAAATAAATTGCAAAATATTAGCATGATAAATTGAGAATGCATCGGCATGTCTGGCAAATTTCTTTACATGATTTACTTATTTTTTATTAGCTTTACTAACTATATTATTTTATTGTTACTTATTCTTTTATTCCCTTTGATTGTTGTTGGTAAAAATTTGGGAGGGAAAAAAAACACAGCTGCAGTGAAGTTACTGAAACAGTAACTTATAAAGTCATTTTAATGTTCTGTTTAAAAAAATAAAATAACAAAATAACAAGAAAAAAGATATACAGAAGTTCACTTGCCAAAATATTTAACAGTTTTTGCCTTTTTAATAATGTGGCACATTACTATGTACAAGTTAGTGCAAATGCATCATATTAGTACACAGCCAATTCTAGATTAGCAAATTATTTGCAAAAGCAGCATCGTTTAAGTCATATCTCA
The DNA here is from genome assembly GCF_048544385.1 of Mastigoproctus giganteus. Lineage (NCBI taxonomy): Eukaryota > Metazoa > Arthropoda > Arachnida > Uropygi > Thelyphonidae > Mastigoproctus > Mastigoproctus giganteus. The sequence continues at coordinate 221,372,772 of NC_143584.1, forward strand.
TATTGTGAATACCTTCACGACGAGTTGCCACGACATTGCACTACTTTGAATAAGTAAAGCTTCACCTAAAGGAGAAGACCATTGTTACTTATTCTCAGTGTATACCACCACCCAGACGACACCGTTTCAGGGCTATTTGGCCCTTCTTCGGTGGGTGGGTAGGTATCCAAGTGATGTAATGATGGCACAACAGTTATGAAGTATAACTTCACAATATGAGAGATGCCTGATGACGTATAAGATGAATTAAGACTATAATGCATTAAGGGCTTATGCCTCAGGCTGCGAGAGAGTTAGACTATGTACAAGTTAGTGCAAATGCATCATATTAGTACACAGCCAATTCTAGATTAGCAAATTATTTGCAAAAGCTGCATCGTTTAAGTCATATCTCATATTGTGAATACCTTCATGACGAGTTGCCATGACATTGCACTACTTCGAATAAGTAACGTTTCACCTAAAGGAGAAGACTATTGTTACTTAAACGATGCCGCTTTTGCAAATAATTTGCTAATCTACAATTGGCTGTGTACTAATATGACGCATTTGCACTAACTTGTACATAGTCTAACTCTCTCGCAGCCTGAGGCATAAGCCCTTAATGCATTATGTGGCACATTATTAAAAAGGCAAAAGTAACAAATATGGACATAATAAAACATCTGAGAAAAGTTTGCCATGATTATTCTGTTAGCCATCAAGCAAACTTTGTTCTGTGAGTTTATCATTTTCAGCACAATGCATACAATACAGCACAGGGATGTGATAACCTCCCTTAATTAAAAAAGCAATAAAGATTTAACACATATAAAGTTTAATAAAAATTTGATAAAGATTATTAAAAACTAATATCAATAAATATTTATTTCCAAATAAAATAAATGTATGGGATGGCAACTGCTCTAATTTGTGTTGTAGCTATTTGGAAATCTATAAATGCAAGCCAAAACAACACCCTTCCCTATCAATAAATTGGTAAAGGCTGCCTTCCCCCATCATCAATCAGAATATCACAAATGTCACATAAACTGGATGACAAACTGATTAGAAGCACGACATAGCTGGCATCAGAACAAACTTTACTTAAGTGTTTACATATACAGTGAGAGAGAGAGAGAGAAAAGTATAAAAAAAAAAAAAAAAAAAAAAAAGTAGTTGCATAAGGTGATTATGTGCTGACACCATTGAATGAAATAAGAGAAACAGCAATAAATTTTATTAATTGTTAACTTAGCTTGGCAGCCAACAGACTTTCTATTGTAAGTGTGGAAGACCACAACGTGCTTATTTACAGCAGCTGAAAGTCTGCTAGCTACAAAACATAGAATTTAATAGATTGCAAGCTGCCAACTGAGTCACATTTCAGTTAAATAATATTTAACTTTAATATTAGCATTAGTAGAGGCATACGATGCAAAAAAGCAAGCTTATGCAGCATCAGCCAAAAAAAAAAAAAAAAAACCCTCCCATCTCACCCCTCCATATAACTTTATTTGGGAAACCAATCCATCATTTAGTAATGCTACTCGAAGAAAATGTTTTGTGCCAAATTGAAATGTTAATTTTTAACAAAAAAAAACCTTAAAAATGTCTGGTGTTTGGAAAGCTGGATTTGGGATGTTATATGCATATTGGCTATTCCAAAAACCACTCAGTATTGGCTTTTAAACATATATTGTTAAATTTGGTAAGTTTGGAATTAAAAAAAAAAGAAAAAGTAAATACATTTATATATTTATTCAAAAAACTTGAAATATAAAACTATACCTTGTCTGTCCCACAAATGAGAGAACTAGAGTGTTGTCAAACAAGTTTCCTGCATCAACTTTTAATGGCCAAATTCCCTTAATGCCTGGAAGGTCAATACTAGCATGTTCATGAATGCCAATGCCATTTCGGATAATTCGCAGTGAACCTTCCTTGTATGCACCTGAACATGTCACTAACTGCAGAAAAGTTTACAATTAATACAAAATAAAAAGTAACTTATCAAGATCTTATTAATGCAGACATTAACAAATATTTGGTGCTCTTTAACAAACATGCTAAAATGCAAGTCAAAATTATGTATTAACATTTTGAGATGTTTTATCTCCAGTGATTTACTGAGTAAACTTAAGCCTAAATTTTCTACAAAGTTAGTGGATAATTTTGATAATTTCAAAAGTTCAATAGCAGAATGCATACATAAACAATATTTTTCTCAGCACACACTTACATACATAATTCCTATTGTATCACCTCTCACAAAGAAGTGTTCTCTGGTAGCATACCAGATTTATAATTACTCCTCCTTCTTCACAGTATCTCTACACAAAACAGTCCAGATCAGAAGATTTTGTAGGGTATTCAGGTCAATTAAAAGTGTGATCAAAAAATTTGGGGACTGAACTAATATCTGGAAAATGAAGAAGCTCACCAGCTATTTGGATGGATCTCCTTCCCAGAAATTGGTATATACAGCATCAAGGAGATTTCTCCGACACTGTATAAACCAATTCCAATGCTTCTGTCACTTCTGGAAGTATACAAGTTAGGCTTCTTTTGGAATTGCTAATACAGTATATCATTGTTAATTTGATGTTGGGTTATTCAAAATGCTACATATTTCAAAGTTGCTACCATTCCCTATCTAACAATCTAGAGTTTTACATGAATTTTAGTAAGGATAATTTGAAATACATCTACAATAAAATGTTAAGTCCAGATTGGATGCTATAACTTGAATAGCCTGTTTTATTTGAGAATCTACTGAAGCCAATTACAATTACACATCATTATAATGAAATTGAATGGAATTATAAAGAAAATCTGCTATGCATAATATATATGTCACCTTTAAATTTTACATTTCTATCTGCTTTCCCAAGAATTGCAGAATTACAGGGAATGCATACCTCTAAATGGTGCTATGAGCATACATGTAATCCTTTTTTGCTCACACCACTGAAACCAAAATATACTGATCGTTAATGACACAAAACGCATGATTTCTCAATGTAGATGTTGTATGTCTTCCTTTAAGGCACCACTGTATACATGGTCATGCAGTGACCAAGAGAGAATAAAAATGAATTTCTTCAGGAAAAAAAAAAAAAAACACTTTTGAATGGAAGATAAAAAACTTAACCAAAAAATTATATATTTTTTCACTTACTCACACATAATAACAAAGATTACAGTTTTCTTCTTGCCACCATCATAGTTGTACAGCTCAATGTATATAAACTATACATTAAAACATTCTTTTAATTAATTTTACTTTAAGATGGAGGTGCAGCATGCATTCTACCCATGAGGAGCATGTGTTCATTATTGAGCATTTCCTTAAGTTTCAATCTTACAAGAAGCGCTGTTGCACATTCCAGAAATTCTTTTTAAACAAGGAAGTGCCTAGTAAGTCTATTAAGCATTATTTTAACTTCCGCATACAGAACTTCATTTTAAATGTATACTGTTGCTTTAACATATCAATTTAATGAACATCAAAAATAATGGACTGTGTTCACTAAACCAAGCTTTTCATTCATATGAGATTTGGTGACATAACTGGATCAGTCTGATGGTATTTCCTATCAATTAAAATATTTTCACAATAAAGGATAGTGCCAAGGAGTCAGGATTTTCCACATTGTCATCCCCAAGCAGCCTGATGAACATGCCTGACATCAGTAGGGATTCATTTGTACCTCAAGCAAAATTCAGATGACAAGAGCTCTGACATCAAGAGCTTTTCAGTCTCAATAAGTTTTAGTCACTGCCACTATACAGCACAGAAACATTTCAAGCTATTCTACCCACAATAAATAAGTGCAGAAATTACATTTAATGTATCTTATTTCACAGCACAACACTTTTTCATAACAGTCTGGCAACTTAAGAGACTTCTTTCAAGTTTAATGGACAACTGGATTTACTAGACAAGCAGTTAAAAAAAAAAAAAAAAAAAAAAAAAGTTAAATGCAGCCATTATCAACCCACTGCAGGATAGAAGCCTCCTCAACAATTCATGCTGAGGGAAATGGACCATAATCTGCCACGCTGGTCCAGTGTGGGTTGGCAGATCGATCATATTTAGCAGTCAGGGGCTTGAACCCCAGTCTACTCAAGAGCGTGTGTTACTACATTCCCACTCCTGACCACTTGGCTACAGAGGCCGCTAGCCGGAGACAAGTAGTATCCCCATACAATTCATTAAATCAAGAAATACAAAAAAAAAAAAAAAAAAAAAGAAAGAAATAAAAAGAGAGAAGAGGAGAGGTATAAAAAATGCTTTCGGTTTTAGATGGGGGGGGTCTACATTTAGTATTAGTGTGGCAAAACAAGGCATGCAAGCCTTATGTAGTATCTACTGTTGAAAAAAGGTTATGATCTCTACTTTCATATTTTGTCTACCTCTATCAAATATTTATCTAATTACTCTTTAAATCCTACATAAACTCTCTACGAGGGCAAGTGGTAATTGGTTCCACTCTTTGATTAAGGCAGTTTTTTAAATCCAGTCTACAATTATCTTTCTGTGATAAGAATCTATATTTGCAATATCCTGGAAAAAGAAAATATGCCCCATCATTGTCTGCTAAACTTTTAAGATCTTAGGTTCCTCGATCTGATCCCAACACAGATGCTTAGTTTCCAAAAATTGTAGCTTACAGAACTGAAGTCACTTCAAGAAAGAACACCTTTACATCCACAATTAGTTTAGTTACCCTCCTTTGTTCCCTTTCAAGCATGCCAATATCCTTCCTGAAATGAGACATCCAGACTTGAATACACTATTCAAGAAGCAATCATTTTTCCAAGATGAAAAATGTTCATTTTTTTAACTATACAAGTATAAGCAATTCTCTTAATTTAGCTTTCTACAGACTTTGCTCTCCCATTTCTCTCCAGGTCAAACTGAAAAGTATAATAGAAATAATGTATGAATTATTTTAATACTTACTTGTCCTTGCCCTTGTCTCTCAAGGTCCACAACACACATATCTACAATGGGTCCCAAATTAGTAAATGTTTCCATTACTTCAACATATGAACCTTGTTCATTAGGTTCAACATTTAGCTTGATCAGCTGTGAATCTCCAAGTCTTGAACCAACATAAACAACACCATTATCCAAATAGGTCAAACATTCCGGAATGGTAATCTGGAGAAGACAATATATACAAAGGACACAGATGAATGATGAATATGACTACTTTCATATTTATGAATAAATAATTTCATTTATCAATAAATAATTATATATCCAACAAGAAAATGGCAACTAAATTTTCTTTATTTAAAACAAAAACAGTAAAATCAAGTTTCAATTGATGTTCTTTCTACAATGTGACCCTTAATTTTTAAACTAAGTGAAACTTTAACCCATAACTGTGGCATGTCACTAATTTTTTTTTTGCATTCAGTTAATGAAATAAAATGTTACCCCATTTATAACCTTAAAAATCAATAAGGAATAATTCAAAATAGTTCACTTTTTGATGCCACCTTTATTTTCAATCTATTATGAAAAATTATGAAGAATTGTGAAAAATCCATTTTTTTTAATATTAAGAATGCAGGTTATTAAAAATATTGGAAATCAAGAAGTGGCTCTTAAAGGTTAACAACAATGTTTATGAGAAGGGGATGAAGGCCCTAGTGGAGATAATGTATATAAGATGGCAGTGAATATGTGGAAAAATAATTGTAAATACTTAAAGCACATAATATACAATTTAAATTGGTAGTCTTAAAGTAGAACCTAAGGAAAAAATTGAGAAATTGGTTTCAGAGTGACCCTTGCAAAAATAAAAAATAATAATAAAATACAGATTTCATGGAGAAATAAAAAGACTAGTTCATTGCAGTTCTGCAAGATTCCATGTAAAAGCTTTAGTACAGACAAATGCTAACTTCTATTTACAAGTACTTATGAATATACCCAAGAACTTCCATAGGCACCTTAAAGACAAAAATGTTTGGGAATTTCTATTTTATAACAACAATGGCATTTTTTTTAGCCAATGAATTGATGTTGGGCACTATAATAATAATATTAATATTTCATATTATTCTTAGCCTATCCTATTTCCTATTGTTGAGATGGTTAGCCATTTTTCTGCTGCTGCACCCATTAAAAAAGAATTTATAATACCTTTTCATTAAATTCTCTGCATCCTAAAAGTTAGTTTTGCCATTTTTCTGAGTGAAAACCTTCTTACTTCTCCCTCTGAGACTGATTAATACAGGGGCTGAATGCATATGCATAAAAAAGTTTAGCCAGTATTCAATGAGATTCAAACCTTTCCAAATGGTAGGTGAACATCATACCAACTATACTAAGGAGGAAAACAAAATACTGTTAGGAAAATCCATAAGTGCAAGAATTAAATAGAACTTTTTGAAAAACTTGATAATCACTTGATAACAAATACTGTATAATGATATGAAAAGTAATAACTCAACATTCTGTGATGCTGTCCTTGGAAAAATAAATTGAAAATGATATTTGTGTTATATATTTTTCCGTCTTCTCCCAAACAGAACTCAGTAAATTGGTAGCTTTTTGTATTACTAAAACCATTTAATTTTATATTAATAATATATGCATGCATTATACAGGCAAATAGGAGGAAAGGAATTACAATTCTCCTTCTCCCCTACAAGGGTAAAAAAGTTTGTGCATGTTAACATACAAGGTATGACTATAAAGTTCCCAAACTGATGCTGTTGAGGTCATGTTTGATGAGTTTAAAAATAAATGGAAGTTGAATGTTGTAGTTTAAATAACAACCAACAGATAGCAGTGCAGAGATTGTCCAGTAGGCTGAGAGGTTGCAAATAACCAGTTTCATTAGTAATGTTAATGTTTCATATCATGATTTTGCAATGGAGCAATGAACAAATATCAAATTTTGCTTTTAAACTGGTAAAACCTGCAACAGAAACATATGAAATGTTAAAAACTTTACAATCATAGATGTGAGGATTTTTGCAATGACCCAAAAAAAGTGGGTGTCTGTCAATATCTCAAAATGAGGACAGCTGCAAAATTTTGGGAAATTGCCTAGAAATCGCCATTTGACCCTCAGAATGATGGTGATGAATTGTATATAAATAAGAAAACAATTCATCAAACTATACTTGAACATTTAGGAAAAAAGGAAGGTCTGTGCAAAATTTGTGTCACACAGCCTCACAGATGAGCAGAAGCAACCAAAAATGTTATCATGCAAAGACTTCATCCAGACATGTCAATACAATCTAATTTCCTCAACTGTATTGTCACCAGATATGAGTGTTGAGTGTTTGAGTATGACCCAGAGACAAAGTGCTATAGCATGCAGTAGATTTCAAAATCATCACCAAGGCCCAAAATGTTTTGTTTACGAAGTCCAGGATCAAGATTTGCTGATCGTGTTTTCTGTAAAATGGTGTGAGTCGCAAGGAATTTGTACCTGAAGGGAAGAGAGTCAATACTGCATTCTACATAGCATTGACCTTTGCCCTTCAATAGTCTTTGAAGCACCTGTAAATATTCAAAGACTATTAAAGCACCTGTAGGTACTCCAAAGCCTATCGAGGCTGCAATTTCAAGAGGAAAACAGCTAGTTCTTGTTGCATGACAATGCCCCCACCCATTTTGCACTTGTTGTGAAGACATTTCTGATGAAATATGACATTATACAGATCAACCATCCGCCTCGATCTAGCACCAGCAGACTTCTTCCTCTTTCTGAAAGTGAAAACTGCCCTCAAATGAAAGAGATTTCAAAATGTTGAGAACTTAAAGAAAAATGTAACCCAAACTGAACATCGTCTCTTTGGACACACACGTTCACTAACTCTTTTGAAAAACTTTTAGAATGGTTTTAATAAGTGCATTCAATCTTATTACTTTGAATAAAAAATAAAACCATTTTTGAGCACCTTCACTTTGTTCTTTTTACTGCACCAGTCCAGGAACTTTATTGCCACACCTAATATTTAAGTTAAATATCCAATTACAATATTAAATGCCATTCTGTTTGAAACTGTTTCCATAAATCAGTTTCCACACATTATTCAAAATAAATAAAGAAAAATTTTATTTAGAATGAAACAATTTTAAAATGGAATTTTTCAAATTGAAAAATTAACAAGTTAATGCATATAGACAGTTTACCATTATCAAATAAAACAGATTCTGCTAACTAAAAAAATGCAACAAATCAATATCACCTAATACTAATATGTAAAACATACTAAATCACTTACATCACCTAAAAGTTCCAGCTTTAGGTCTCTTACAGTTATTGTACCATCCATTTTCTCCTCCTTTTCTAGAAGTAGCATGAAGAGCCTGCCTGACATATTTCCAAGTAAATATCGTGAACCATTGGAGTCAACTTTACCATAACAGACAATAGTACTTTGCTTTTATGAAAGAAAAGGGTGAAAAAAATCAATTATAAAATAAAAAAGAAATTTTTTTTTATCAAATTAAAAAGAAAAAATTATAATTCTTACTCGTAGAAACCTTACGTTCTGAAGGCTAACATATTCAAAATGTCATTAGCACATTATATAGGTATATCATTCAGATAATTCAGGTTTTTCAACAGCAACCATTTAAAAAAAAAAAAAAAAGTGACATTGCAGTTAATTTTTTTTCATTATCATAAATGTAGTTATTATGGCACAGTACAAATTCTATCCTACCTTTATCATAGGTGGTGCTATTGCTATATATCTATCACCATTGTGATATGTGATTGACTCTTGACCAATAATCAGAGCACCGCAGAAAGGTTCAGGAACTGAAAAAAAAAAAATAAAAATAAATAAATGTATGTAAAAATCGCTGCTAATAATTAAGCAAAAAATGGCCTTTTTATAGATCTGTCAAACTGAAGTCTTTGAAAGACTAAACTAGCTTATTAGACTATTCAGCGTTTGTCTGTCCGTGTAGCATATATGTATAGATGTAGATAGTATGGTGACTATTATATGGAATTATGGGCTAGTGCCATTGCTGTATGTACTGTTACAGCAATATGTATTGTACAACAATGGCACTAGCCACTAAGACCATAACGTAATATATGGCATATTATGTTGGACTAAATGTATTAGTATTGACTCAGAGCAGTGAATAACGACAGACATAGCTAATTAAATTTATGGAATACAAGTAGGTAAATTGTGAAAGAATATACAGCAACTTCCCGGCTTATGTAATACTCGACTTTATGTAAGTTTTTGCTGGCTGGCACAAACTTAAAAAAAATTGTGGAAATGTATTTTGCATCCCATAGGAATAAATGGAGGTATCGTGAAAATATCATAATGTGAACCCAACAACACTTTTTTTTTTTGGTAATTTGTTTCAAGACCTTGGAAGTTGAAAATTTTAATTAAGAAGTACAAAGCATGACAAAGTTTGTCATCTACTGCACAGAATTAGGTCTTGCTGCTTCAACAGTGAATACTATTTTAAAGGACAGTGCATGTATAAAAGAACATGTTAAAGGATCAATGTATTTAAGATCAACAGTGATAACAAAACAGTGTTCAGGTGCTATATTGAAGATGGAAAAGCTATTCAAGTTTGTGGCAGGCTACGGGTGGTTTAATAGGTTCAAGCATCGCACTGGTTTCCAAAACATTAAAGTAAGGAAGTTGCCAGTGCCAGTTTTGCAGCTGCAGAGAAATTTTGTGATGTGTTGGGAAAAAACCCTTCTAAATCTCCACAGCCTTCAACTTCTGCAGCGACGTGCTTATCAGCTGGAGAGTTAATTCTAAAACTTGCTGATGTTATGCCTATCTCCTCTCTCTTTTTGTAATTTTATAATTTTGAAATTTTTGTAATTTTTCCTGCACATGAGATAAAAAAATTGAATAAATAATTCTATTTACATGTAACATTTCTTTTTTGCTTCAATGAAATTCAGCTTGCATAGTTGCGAGTGCTGCATAAGCATTTAGAGAAATTCCGACTTACGTAAAACTCAACTTACGTAGAGTTCCATGGAAAGCAACCCTTACATAAGTCGGGGAGTGGCTGTATATACACACAAGATAATACTTTGAGCTGAAAGTTGTTCTCCAGTAACAGGCTAGCAACCCTTGGCTCAAATCTTATATAGAATTATCTTATATCTTAGCTCCCACTTTTAATTATGCTATAATCTTCATTTTTATTTCTTCAAAATTATTAGATTTATCACTGGTGGAGAAGAAACTATTTCTAAACATCTTGCTACATCTTTGCCTTTATGGGGTTCGGCCATTTGCACTACTTTGCTATCGCTAAGTTTAATTATGACGGAACTTAATATTGGGTTACATTCACACACATTTTATCATGGCCAACAGAGGGGCTTGCCACTGTCCAAGCTCTCAGTCTTCCCTAAAGATCGCTTACACTGAATCTACTCTTCCATTTCTTTTTTGTCTACAGAGAAGAGTTCACATGTGGTTTTTGGCTTGGACATGTAAGTCAACTAATAGCTTTTGATTTTATCTCATTCGTTCTCTGTCATGTCAACAATAATCAATGTGCACTATGAATACATTTTACCATATATATAAAAAATTTTTACAAAATTAAAACCTTATACTATTACTTAACTTTTAGGCCCTATTAATATATTGGTAATTGGTAATGCCTTACTGTATATACTGATAATCACAGAAACAGAGAACTCATCATTGTTTTCCCTTTCAATCTTGGCGGTTGACCACTGAAAAAAATTCACCCAGATTATGGGTATACAATGATATTATTTTGTATACTACCTATATATATTCTTTAATAATCTAACAAATTTACATATGTGTACCCCATAAATTTAACTAGGTAGGTCTATGAGTTATTCACTACTCTTTGTCGTAGTAATACATTTAGTCTAATGTAATATACTATATACAGTAGACTCTCGATTTTCCAGGATAAATGGTTAAAAAAAAAAAAAATTCCCGGATAATCGATTTCCCAGTTAATCCAAAAATAGTGTCTCCGACATACGTAAGAGATACGTTCCAGGACTTCTTACATAAGTCAAGTTTACATAACTCGGGAATGACTAATAAAATATTGCTACTATATCCCTGATATGCCAAAATTACAAAAACTACATAATATCCTCAAAAGGATGAAGAAAAATAGTTATATATTTTTAATTAGTTCAATTAAAAACTTTATCTGGGGACAGTGGTGAAGTAGCCAGAGTGGCACAAAAGAAAAGAAAACATAAAAGGAAGAAAAAAACGCACGTTATTGTACTGTAAAAACTGTTACGTATTTCGTAGCCCTGGTTATTATAGTTGACTTCATTGGTACCAATCTCTTCACCACTTCTTGTATTCTGTCTTTCTCCTTTATTGCGTTCGCTGTTGCCACTGACAAATCTGAATTCCACATGATACTTGATGTTTGGCCATTTTCACACATCCTTATTATTTTAATTTTCTGACCCAACTCGATCACTTTCCTTTTCTTGATAGATTTACTAGTACTGCTGTCACTTATTCTCTTAGTCAGCACCATGATAACAGTCAAAATTAAATTTTCTGAAAAGAACTGAACAGGGTTAAGGCGAAAACTCACTATTATTACCCCACACGAGCTGACATTTTACTAAAGCTCATTTCTGGAGGTCACTGCCATAAAACAATAAAAACGGCTTGCACTTTCCGGGTTATTGGGCTTTTCTGTTAGCGCAATCTATTATAAATGGACAGTAAATTCGATCCTATTGCATTTGCGATAATACCGATAGCTGGAATTCTGTGGGTTTTTACGTCATTATGGTGAAATGTGTGTCCCCTTCACTGAAATCTTCAGTCATATAAAAAAAAATATAAATAACGTAACATAAGTCGGGGACTTACTGTATCGAAAAATGCTCAGCAACCTATATAAAAAGTATGGCGATAGATAACAAATGAAAAAACTTACCATGCACTACCCACGTGTCCAAAATGATGCTTCCCTTTATTTTTTACAATGTTGCGTATGATTTGGTCACCAACATTATAATGGTTCGTTAGAGATTTAACAGATGCACCGTTTTCAAACTTTTGAATAATTTCAAGATTTTGTTTAATTGAAAGCACAACTCTTGCATTTGTTCATCATTTTCGCGATTTCTAAACAAAAAAAAAAAAAAAAAAGAAAGAAAAGTTACTATAAAAAAAAAAATCAGACATCCCTGACATACATAACAAAACAAAATTTGTCCTTTGGCAGTGCGACAGAACACAACAATAGATACAATGCACTAAAACAAACTAAACATTTGGTCTCTTTTTTTTGAGTGGTGGGTGTGAAGATAGTGGGGGGGGTTGCAAGATAATAGGCACACTAATCTCCCAATGAAGACTTATAATGCCGCAAAACATCTGTTTATACTTATTCTAGTTATTACTTGAATTTTATGATTTCTGGTTGATTTTTTTTTTAAATTTCGAGTTATTAGTGTTCCGGTTAATCCGATCCCAGTAAATCGAGAGTCTGCTATACAATACAAAGTGTGGCGATAAAGTTTTCAGACTGGCACAATAAAAAGAGCACAAAGTGGAGTTCAAAAATAGTTTTATTTTAGTTCAATGTAATCACCACCTGATTGAATGCACTTATTACACCATTCTAAAAGTTTGTGAAAAGAGTCAGAAAAAGAGTCTGAAAAAGGCTCAACAAAAAAAAAAAAAAAAAATCCTTGCTTAGATTAAAAATGATAAAATTAAATTAATGTTAACATGTTAACTTAAGTAGGGTACAGTAAACCCCCGCTATTCGCAAGGGTTACGTTCCTGAGAAATGTCGCGAATACCGAAAACGCGAATACTGAGTTATGGCTCCCATAGTAATAAAGGGGTTCCGTTCCAAAGTATGAAATATATAAGAAAAACTAGTCTAAAATTTTGTCTATGTATGTATTATATGTACCTTCATAATATGACTATGTACATAGACAGTACATAATGAAATGCAAGCATATGGCATCGAAATGAAAATAAGAAACAATTTAATATTAAATGTAATATTTATTAGAAATTTCAAACAAATCTTTCAAACCAGCGCCTTTGCTAGCAAAAAAAAACTTATCCCGCCAGTGCTATCACCAGTTTCGCTAGTGTTGATAAAGGAGTTTTGCCTTTTCACGAATGATGAGTGAACTTAACGGAATTTTATTTTGAGTTCGGTCTTCTATCCACAGATTTAAAGCCTTTTCTAATTTAACATCACGAGTTACAGAGCAAATTTTTGAAGCAATTAGTGCGTTTTCATGGACACTATGGCAGATTTTTTCTTCCGATTTCTTGATTGATCATACCGTTGACTCATTGATTTTATGTTTTGCCACTGAGGAGACACTTTCACCATTAGAAATTTTATCTAATAACTCAATTTTATTCACTAATGTCATCACCTTCTTTGATATTTTCACATTTCCCTTGTTATTCGTAGCCATATTTTTGTACGGGTTAGAAAGAACTTGTCCACAATAAAGTCACTTTCTTCCATTAACACACTAGAAAAAAAAAGGTCTGTTTTACACTCTAAAACGGTAGATTTATCACTTTTGTAAGCATATCAATTTATAAATTAAGTTTATTAAATTTATAAGCGTATAAACCTCCCATGGCAAGCGCATAACACACGCTGAACAAGGATTAGCAAGAAACATCCATGCTCGCGATTTTGTCACCCCTCACCCCCCACCCACTGAGCGCTGTTTTGACCGGGAAAGATGATTTTAGGCACGCCCATGTTTTTTTATGGCGGAAAATGTTCACGGCGCTTTAAAATTCACATTTTTTTTAGGTTTCATTTTATATTAAATCGGCGATCGCGAATACAGATACCGCAAATAGCGGGGGTTTACTGTACACAGTTTTGGCATTACAGCCTGTGATAACGTGAAACTTGAGAAAACATTAGATTATTCTCTTTACGTTTCAAAACTTCATCTTACTTACTATTTTTATGAGAAGGATAATGCTATTAGTGATTAAGGTATGCAAACTGGCCAGGCTTTTCTTTGGACAGTCTGTATTAGGCTCTCATAGGTATTGCTAGAAGAAGAGGAAGAAGTAGTGTTTATACTTCCTCAGTATATTTCTTAAATGGCTTCAGTTAGTTCAGTATATTAAAAACAAAAGCATCGTGAGTTTAACATCACCTGTAGATGCCTTATTTTCTTTCACAGATAGTTGTAAGGCTATGAAAGAACCTTGATCAGAAAAACTGCCTTCGCTCACCCCACAAAAATTGTCTGGATTGTCTCCATCCCTGAATTGAAAACCTACTTCTCTACTATATATGAGAACTAAATGCCAGGTATACAAGTACACTCCACATTTTCATATATCTGACTACACTGCAATTCTTTGGCTAGAAGTTCCCAGATTCAACAGATGCTTACTAACATTGCAGTACACGGCAAAAATCATGCTATAAGTAATTTCTAGACATATGAAGTTCAAGGAAATTTACATACAGTATTTTACAGCATGATTAAGCAGTTCTTATCTTTCTTTAAAGCATTTATCCCAATATTTTAATTTAAATCGCAACTAATCACTCTGCACACTCCTATACCCTTTACTATACTTCTGTCAACGTAACCTTATAATATATTCTATCTTCACCAGAATCCATCTCATAATTAATGTTAACTATTAGCCATAATTAATGAACAATAAAACAAAAATCTTGAAGAAATTTTGTTTTGTTTTGTTGTTCTACATTGTTTTGTAAATCTGTCAATGTAATTGATTGACAGATTTCTTTGAATCACTAATTTATTTTGACATAGGTAACTTGAGTAGATCTGAATGTGCTGAATTTAAATCAGGACTTGAAAATTTTTTATCATCCACTATTTTCAGGAGAGAGGAAATGAAAGATTTATATACTAATAAAATTTTATTATTTTTAATATAATGAATAGCACACATTCAGTTTTTAATGTTCTCATTCTATGTTAGCCTATTTTAATATTTATTATTGAATGTCTCTTGAAAATACAAAAATTATTTAAATGCAAGGTAATGTTCCAAAATAAACATGTTCTTCTTTGGGAAAACCCATATTACGCATGGCATTAATAAATACTTCACTGGAATGTCCTCTGCCCCAATCTAAAAATCTAACTACATATCCAATGATATCATTGTTCTGTTGCCATAGTTATCTTGGTATGCACCACTGACTACTAAGTTGCTTACTAAATGGATAATCCTGTATTAGCAAGCCTCTGCCTGAACTAGTAATTCCATAAAATATAACAGACTTGTTTTACATAACAAAAATAAATAAGCAAAAAAACAAACGATAAAAAATTTTTTTAAAAAAAGTAGAAAAACTAGTTAAAATAATATACATTTAATTATTGAAAGCTGCTGGGATTCAATTTTGAGTCTGAGATTATTTTTCTTTTACTAAACTGTGAACATCATTTAAGTGACCAGCAGCTAAAAACTGATTTGTAACTAGATTTTACATTCTTCATTTAACTTGCAATCAAACTCAGAAGTATCAATTTGCACAGGCATAAATATTTAAGTATAAATGCATTTAAATGTTATGTATATATGGGGCTTTTTATGCCAATTTTTCATTTTTTTCCCCATATTTTTCTGCCATACAGCATTTAAAATTTTTTTAAAATTCTCTGTGTTCTAACATTATTTCACATATAACACAAACAACTCTGGCATAAAAATGTCAAATTATAATTTGAACCACATATATGTACAGTATGCATCTTAATTTAGCAGATTTCAGAAGTAACGGACAGGGTCCAACAAAACAAGCTTTTCATCTGAATGGGATCCAGTGATGTAACTGCCTCAGTCTGATGGTATTTATTACTAATTAAAATATTTTCTCCATAAAGCAAATTTAATTTGCAGCTAATGAGATGAATGGCCTTGCTTTTGTTTATTAATACAATATCTGGTAATAATCAGAGAGAAAAAACAAAATACTGTATGTTCTCTTTTATGACCATTGAAATATCTTCTAAGTTCTGTTTCGGTTCCTGCTGTAAACACAACTTACAGCAGGAACTGCAAGTTAAATGATGATTTACTTTTCTTGATGAAACTCATAAAGAAAAGTAAATCTTTTTAATAATTTATTTAGCTTATTAAAATTATTAGGCACATTTACAAATGTGTAAACCACCTACTGTCTTAATCATGTCTATCAGAATGTATAAACTTGACTCCCAATAAACAGACTTTTGTTAAAATTTACATTTCGCACTTTTAAAAAGATTTTAAATTCAATTCATTAAAGAGCAAGTAATATATTATTATTATTATTATTAGCCACATGGGGCAAGGAAGCCTGAGGCTTTTGCTGCACCAGCCAAAAAAAAAAATTTTTGAGTTACCCCGAGAGAGAGAGAGAGAGAGAGAAACTCGCATTATTACAGTGGGAGTGTTATAACAGTTCATTTTTAGTGCCATTCACTTTTTAATACCTATAGTACTCTTGTTTAAAATACTTTCCTGCTTATATCACCTTTTTATGTTTTTAAGGTCCCAAGAAAGAATAAACCTGGATATAACCCTTTTTTCTTTTGAATTTTTGCTTTGGGAAAGGGACTAAATTCTAGGAATTATTAACTGTGCACTTTTTTTTTTTCACTTTATAAAAGTTGTTCCCAGTGAAGGTGATGCTTATTTCATATTTAACTCAAACCTTTGAAGGTGGATGAACTGTTCACTGTCAGCTAGTCAACACTGCATCTGTATGCTCTCATCAGATTTTTTTTTTTTTTTTTTTTTTTAAATCAACTTTATTCATCTGCTTTCCTTGCTGATACAGCAATTAGTGTCTTGTGTGTGTTCAATATTTCATCAATAAATTTCATTATTATTATTATGTTAATACCACAAGTATGTTTAGTTTAATTCAATAAAATCTTTTTAAAAATTTTCATTTTTTTAGCAGAATGTAAAATTAGGTGTGTGCCAAAAAAAGCACAGTATATTAAGTATGTATGTTTTCAACTTACACATAAACCATTGCTTCATAAACACTGAAAATATAAAATAAGAAAAAATATCAATGTTGTCTCCAAAATATTGAGGAAATAGCCTCCAAAGGGTGGGGGGGGGGCTGCTTTTAACACTTTCCCACTTATAATGCTAGTGCTCTTTCGGGCCACCCCTTTCAAAAGTGTTACAATGGGAGTTTACTATATATACATAAATTAGTATGCTTTGTGCATTTTATTTATGTTTTGTATGTTTTTAATGTTATGTTCTGTAAAATTTATCAAACCCAATTCTGATTCCATATCGCCACCCACAACTCACCCAAAAAGGAAATCTAAATATGAAAATGAGCGTTTTAGATATCATCAGGTATCCTGTGTACTTATCTCACCTCAGAAGTATGAATATGAACATAACACAAAGTTTTGGTAAACACTTTTCCTGAGCACGTGTTTTTGTAATGGGCGGCACCTAGAATGTCAGTTCATCTCCGTCTCTTATCTCTGTGAAGAACAGTACCACTGTAGAAGGGCCAGAAATGAGTAGTGTATGTTTGTGAGTATTGTGTGTGTGTGTGTTCTGTTGTTGTTGTGTCTGGCCGCTTGGCTATCCAGAAGCATCAGTCACCTGGACAGATGATTCTGGGTATGCGTCCACACCACGGGAAGGTGGGCCAGTCCCAATGGAGCTCACACTGTCTCAATTCGAAACTCTGACCCACCTGATGTTGGTTGTGTTTTGTATGTTTTTAATGTTATGTTCTGTATGTTTTTAATGTAATGTTTTGTAAATTTTAAAATTTATCAGGCCAAATTCTGATTCCATATTACCACCTACACTCCACCTAAAAAGCACAGTATAGCACAGATGTTTTCACCTCTGAGATACAATGTTTGACAATAAAATGTGCCCGAAATATAACACAACGTACACATTACCTAACCTGTTACCTAAATTAAAAAAAAACTAATAACCGAAAAACCTAAATAAAAAACCTAATCTGATACTTAAATAAAGTAAAATTCTAATTTTATAAAGTACCTGGAATTATTATTGATGCTTCAATTTCTACATTATCTTGCTTCCATGGACCCTTTGCAAATTCCTTATCTTTCAGAGAAATTTCATATGTCTTAACGTGCCTTGCTTGAGTTTCTTGATAAATAAGTGCAATTGTAGGAGTCTGACAGCCATATAAAAACTCTATATCTTGCACCGTAAGTTCTTCTATCCTAATTACAAAATGAATAAAATTATTTTCATAACAAAATCATTCATACTGCACTGCCTGGTAAAAATATTATAATCTCTCCCTGTTACCAATGAATTGTATTCAAGTTGATGAAAGTTTCTGGATCACAATTTGCTTAATGAGGTTTAAATAACGGGATGCGTGAAAAATTTTTATTGTTACATTATGGTTTTTGACTATGTGAAGAGAAACTATCAAAGTTCTTTATATGTCTTCAGATCCAAAATTAATTTATTCAGAAAATGTGAGAGCCTATAAAGTACACAATGTCATTTTTCTGTTAGACCACATTAACAACAAATGCTCCAACAATATTCCTTTCATTTGAAGTTGCATTATAGAAGGTAGAATCAAAAAGTTCCAGGACTGATTGCTTATTTAAACAAATGCAATGTTTAGAGATAATTATACACTAAATTTTTCAAAACAAGACATTTGCTACTTACACATTTTTTCCCACCAATTATATAACAAAGAAGGTTAGTCAATGGTGAGTTATTACGTAGCACAGAGCAAAACAGAAGACAGAATAAATAAATAACAAGTTTAATATTAAATTGTAAAACACATTAAATACATACAGTACAAATAGCTTTTGGTTATTATGGTAACCTTCATCAGTCAAACTGACAGTTTAGGAATGTAAAACATAAGGGCGTGTAGTGCCAGTCATGTATAGTGAACTGCATGATGTAATAGTTAACTGTTTTATCTTGAAACCTGTGGTTGTGACGTAAGTGAACATTGCCAGCATTTGCCACTCATGAGAATGGTTGCTTCAATAATAGGGTGGACACAACATCCACTGCATCTGTTGACTGAAGTATTAGAGCATATTATGTGCAACGACTCCAACCAGGCATGGTGCCGGTAATGGCAGGACCGATCGACAAAAACGATATTGTGGTGTGGGTCGATGTCGTGTCGGGTTGACCAGAAGTGCTCGGCAATGGCCTATTCGTTTTATGTCCGCTAAGTGGATGGCTCTTTCATGTTCTAAAAGATGTTTGTCAAGCCATCTCCCAGTTTCTCTGATATAGCAGCTAGTGCAGTCACGGCAAGTAATGTGGTAGACTAGTTCGCATTGTAGTAAGGTGGGAACTGGTGTTTTCATTCTAGAGATGAGGGATCACAATTTCCTTCCCGGGAGCTGTACACACTTTATCCCATGTGATTTCAGTGACCCTAGAAACCTGCTGTGATAGGTTTGGGTAGTATGGGATAAAGGCGCTTGCGGTGGAGTCATTACCTTGAATGTTCCTGTTGGTCGCTATATGGTCATGTGTCTGCAGGTTACGCGTGTCAAGGGTACTTATCAAGGGTGGGATAGCCACACCTCGCAAGATCTGCCTTGACCTTACCGATCTCAGTGCACCTCTCATCCACAGAACTAGAGTGGGTCCAGGCACGGGTTAACAGTGGGTCCAGGCACGGGTTAACAAGGTCCGTGCAGTGCCAAGAAGATGGCTGCGCACGTGTGCTAACCAATAGTTGGTAAATTGGCCAGCACACATTGGTTTGCGGTAGACAGTTGTCTTCAAACGTGTGCCCTCATGTCGGACAAGGGTGTCTAAGTATAGGGTATTGTCCGACTCTAGTTCAATGGTAAATTTTATGAAAGGTGACAGAGAGTTAAGGTGGTCTAAGAGCCAGTCGCCCGAATCTCTGGGGATAACTACAAACACATCATCCACGTAGCGACACCAAAAGGCAATGGGATCTGGTACATTCGTAATTGCACGACCCTCCAATTCTTCCATCGCTATGTTTGCCGTGACTGAACTAACTGGGAAACCCATGGCTGTGCTGTGCACCTGTTGGTAAATGGAGTCGATTTGACAGGTGTAACCTGCAGACTCATGACCATATAGCAACCAACAGGAACATTCAAGGTAATGACTCCACTGCAAGCGCCTTTATCCCATACTACCCAACCCTATCACAGCGGGTTTCTAGGGTTCTGAAATTCACATGGGATAAAGTGTGTACAGCCCCCAGGCAGTAAATTGTGATCCCTCATCTCTAGAGTGAAAACACCAGTTCCCACCTTACTATAAAGTGGACTATTCTACTGCATTTCTTGAGGTGACTGCACCAGCTGCTACATTGGAGAAACTGGGAGATGGCTCAACAAACGTCTTTCAGAACACAAAAGAGCCATCCACTTAGCGGACATGGAACACTCAGCCATTGCCAAGCACTTCTGGTCAACCCGACATGACACTGACCCACACCGCAATGTTGTGGTTGTCGATCAGTCCCACCATTACTGGTGCCGTGCCTAGTTGGAGTTGTTCCACATCATGTGCTCTAATCCTTCAGTCAACAGAAGCAGTGGATGTCGTGTCCACCCTATTATTGAAGCAACCATTCTCACGAGTGACAAACGTTGGCATACATCACAACCACAGGCTTCAAACAGTTAACTATTACATCATGCAGTTCACTATACATGACTGGCACTACATGCCCCTTTGTCCTATGTTCCTAAACTGTCAGTTTGACTGATGAAGGTTACCATAATAACCAAAAGCTATTTGTACTGTATGTATTTAATATATGTATTTTACAATTTAATATTAAACTTGTCATTTATTTATTCTGTCTTCCGTTTCACTCTGTGCTATGTAATAACTCACCATAATGAATCCAGAGTGCACAGGCCTCTTTAACTATAAGGTTAGTCAAGTCACAAAGGAAGTCAGCAAAAAAAGGTTTTGTTGAAGGATGCAAAGAAAAACAGCAAAGACTTCTTTACTTATGTAAACACTAGAAGGATGGGTATGAATCAAATTGGTCCACTTGATATCGATGGTTTGATTGATGATCCTGCTCAGGTTGCTAACAAACTGAATGAGTACTTTGCATCTGAATTCACACATGATGAATGCTTTAGGGAAGGGAATGACAGAAGTCTATCAAACTCTAAAAGAGAGCTAAATGACTCTGGAATAACTGAGAGAAAAGTGGAAGAGAATTGTTGAACTTAAATATAAGAAAGGCAGCTAGAGTGGATGGGATCTATCCAATTATATTAAGGGAGGCAACAAAGGAAGTAAGCAAACCCTTAGCCATAATTATGAGAGCATCCTTGGATTCGGAGGAGGTCCCCCACACAGACTGGAGATGTGCAAATGCATCCCTAATTCACAAAGGGGAGGATCAAAGGGTGACATGAGTAATTATAGAACTGTCAGTTTAACTTCAGTTCCAAGGAAAATAATGGAGTCACTAGTAAAAGAAGAAATGCAAGATCATCTAGACAAGGTTGCAATTATACTTCAGACACAGCATGGGTTTGTTAACTGCGAAATCTTGTCTTGCAATCAATTTTATCGAATACTATGATGTGGTCACAAATGAACTGGATGCAAAAAATAACTTGGATATCATATATTTGGATTTCAGGAAAGCTTTTGCACATAAAAACTGCTGTACAAATTGGAGCAGTGTGGCATTAAGACCAAATTACTGCTATGATAAGGGGATGGTTGAGTGGGAGAAGACAGAGCGTGGTAATCAATGAACACTGCTCTGTAGACTAATGTTATTAGTGGAGTCCTCTAGGGTTCAGTGTTTTCTGTATTTATCAATGATATTGATGAAGGCATATCAGGCTTGATGTCCAAGTTTGCAGATGATACAAAGGTTGGAAGGGTGGTTAATGACAGGAATGACAGTATTATTCCGATGACAGGAATGACAGTATGATTCCGCAACAGGAACTAGAAAAGTTAGGCAGATGGGCTGAGAAATGGAAGTTGAAGTTTTTCATTGACAAATACAAAGTACTGCATATCGGTAGCAGTAACCCCAAATTAACATACCAACTGTATGGTACTACACTCAGGGGAGTGGAAAATGAAAAAGACCTGGGATGGAGTGTGTGTGTTGGGGGGGGTAATTATGTAGTCGGATATGAAGTTCCTCAAGCAATGCAGACAGTCTACCAAGACAGCTCATGGGGAGTCAATGATATACAGGGATTTTGCTAGCAGGGTTAAGGAGGTGATTATCCTCTTGTATAAGGCAATGGTCAGGACACATTTTGAGTACTGAATACAGGTCTTGGAGGCCTCATTTTAGGAAGGATGTAAAGCTGCTGGAACAAGTACAGACAAAGGCAACAAGATTGGTGAGCTGAACAAAGGGGTCTCTTACCAAGAAAGGCTTCAGTTCTGCAAACTGCAGCATCTAGAGACTAGACACGTGTGAGGTGATCAGATTGAGGTACTTAAGACTTTGACTGGATTGTTGTTAAATTTGTTGGTGCATCAGCAACTTAGGCTATAATGCGCTGATTACTGTCTAATATCTTCTTTGTTTGTCTTTTTTTTTTTTTTTATGTAAACCCAAAAACACGAGAGGTGTTAGAACCTATAGTACTTAGTACTGTGCTTGGGTTGGAGGTTGAGAAGACGAAAGAAGATATTTGTTGACATTGGACTTGAACTTCTGTAGACTGTAATTTTCAGGAAATACGTATGAAGGAAGGTTGTTCCAGAAAATGGCAATTGAATGAATAAACGAGGAAGATGAAAAGTTGGTTCCGTGAGTTTGAAGTTGGACAGTAAATGGATGTTGGCTGGTGGCAGCACATGTTTGGACCGTTTTGAAAGAGAGAGAGAGTAGGAATTATAGAAGCCAATTCAGAAGAACAGTGTCCATGGAAGTATCTGTAGAAGAGGCATGCAGCAGAAACAGTACGTCTATGAGAGAGCGAGTGGAGAGACTCTGTTAGAGATGAATCATTAATTAACCTAACTGCCCTCTTCTGAATGGAATCAAGAAGCCTGAGAGAGGTTTTGGGGGCACCACACCAGATGTGGGAACAATATTCCATAGCAGGGTGGATTTGCGATTTATACAGAGTGAGCAGCTGTTTGGAAGAAAAGTAACGCCAAGAGCGAAAGAGAAAACCAAGTTTTTTAGATGCAGAGGAAGCAATATTTGTAATGTGCTTGTGCCAAGAGAGATTAGAAGTCAGGGTAATCTCCAAAAGAGATATATCTTTCTGCTTAGAAATCGGAGTGTCACCAAAGATAAGCATATGAGCAGAAGAATCCTTATTGCGAGATATAAGACAAGACTGAGTTTTAGAAGGGTTGAAATCAACTAAGTTGTCTTTGCCCCACTGGAGAATTACCTGAAGATCGGCATTTAAGGAATTGGTAGCAGATTTTCGAGAAATTGAAGCTGATTGAGCAGGACAAGGTTTCTCAAAATGGAAAGTGGAATGCAATGTGCTATCATCGTCAAAACCATGGATAGGATTTCCAGTCAATTGCCTTATACAAAGCCATTGCCTTATTCTGGGGAAACAGCAACCCCAGAGCAACGTATCAACTCTGTGGTACTACACTGACAGTGGTACAGAATGAAAGGGACTTGGGGGTGGTTGTGCAGGCAGATATGAAGTTCTCTGAGCAGTGCAGACGGGCTGCAAGAGTAGCTCATGGAGTATTGTCAATGATATACAGGAATTTTTCCAGCAGGGATAAGGAGGTGATTATTCCATTGTATAAGGCGATGGTCAGGCCACACCTAGAGTACTGTATACAGGTCTGGAGGCCTCATTTCAAGAAGGATGTAGAGCTGCTGGAACGAGTACAGAGAAGGGCAACAAGATTAGTGAATGGAACAAAGCGGTGCTCTTACGAAGAAAGGCTTAAGTTTTGCAAATTACAGTGTCTGGAGACTAGGCACCAGCGAGGTGATCTGATAGAGGTGTATAAAGCCTTGAATGGTTTAAGCATGCTCAATGCTGATGGGATTCTTCCTCTAGCTCAGAAAAATCACCTGAGAGGGCATAAATTCAAATTGAGGAAAGACAGATGTAGGATAGACGTGCGGAAATTTGCCTTTAGCCAGTGGGTGGTTGGTTGGTGGAACAGACTTCCATCCCTTGTGGTGGAGGTTGATAGCCTAAATAAGTTTAAGGCTCAGCTGGACAGGTATTTTGAACGAACAGAGGGGTGAAGTGGAAGTGGGTTTTTTTTTTTTTTGGCTGATGCTGCATAAGCTTGCTTTCTTGCATCAAATGCCTCTACTAATGCTAATGCTTATACAAAGGGATAATCACTTCCTTTTCCCTGCTAGCAAAATTCCTGTATATAATTGACAAGATCCCATGATCTGCTCAGAAAACTTCATATCTGACTGCACAATTACCCTCAGGTTTCTTTCATGCTACACTACCCTGAACCACACAGTTGGTACATTTCTCTGGGGTTACTGCTACCCATATGCAGTACTTTGCATTTGTCAACGTTAAACTTCAGTTGCCACTTCTCAGCCTATCTGCCCAACTTTTCTAGATCCTGTTGCAGTAGCAGACTGTCATTAACAACCCTGCCCACCTTTGTGTCATCTGCAAACTTCGACATTAAGCTTGATATATCTTCATCGATATCATTGATAAATATACAAAACAACAATGGGCTCAATATAGAACCCTGGGGCACTCCACTAATAACATTAGTCCACGAAGAGCAGCCATTGATTACCACCCTCTGCTTTCTTCCACTTAACCATCCTTTTATTCATTGTAGCAACTTGCCCTTAATGGCATACTGCTCCAATTTGTACAGTAGTTTTCCATGTGCAACAGTATCAAAAGCTTTCCTGAAATACAAGTATAATGCTTGTGCTGTTTAAATATCCTGCTACTTGATACAGCTTTTTTATGCTTCAACGTTTCAATAGTCTCCAAGGTGGATTTTTCTTTGGTAGAAAGCAAAATTTTATTGATCTTGTTCAAAAACTAACATTCTTAAAAATGATATGAAGTTACTTACCATTAACAATAGATAAAATAAACCTTTGTGTACATGCATTTAAAACGCCAGCTAAAGTAAAAAAAAAATTAACCTAAGGTTAAAAATAAAAATTCTAAGTTACACAATAAATAAGTTTTTCTTTAATTTGATAATCAGCTGCTTTTAACAAATTAAGTCCTGAAACTTTTTGATCCTATCTTGTATTAGTGGGCAAGTAAATGGTCACTGCAAAATAAAAAGTAAGCAGCAGCCATTATCAATCCACTGCAGGATGCAAGCCTCCTCAACAATTCATGTTGAGGGAAATGGACCAATAATCTGCCATGCCGGTGCAGTTTGGGTTGGCAGATCGACCATATTTAGCAGTCAGGGGCTTGAACCCCGGTGTACTCAAAGAGCGTGTGCTACTGCACTCCCACTCCTGAATACTTGGCTACTAAGAATCCACTAATTTGTACACATTAAACAGACATTCTAAAGCAAGTGTCATATAGTACAGCAGGTAAGGGCTACATAACACATTACCTTGCAGTCTTTGGGCTTTTCACTTTGTGGATCTAATCAAAAGCAGTAACACACATACTGGTGCTAACGCTGTAAACACAACTGGAGAAATTAGACACTGAAGATCCAGTGTTTTGGAATAGCTTTAATTCATGGCCACTAGTACAATCCAATGTAATGCACACAGACTTCTTGGAGTGGAGGTCAGACATAAAAGGACAGAGTGCAGTCTTCACTGGTCCAGTCCTGAGATTAAGTAAAAAGAAAGCATTACCAGTGTTCTGGAAACATTCCAATTCCTATGAATTTGAACATTATTTGAACATTTAAGGCAGTGGTGTTCAACCTTTTTTTTAATAACGGCACCCCTAAGTAATTTATTTTATTTTGCGGCACCCCTCCTCAATTTTCTCAAAAAAAAAAAAAAAAAATATATATATATATATATATATATAAAATATTAAAAAATATATATGTTGTATGATATTTATTACAATGTTTGTTTGTTTGTTATTTGGTTTTTAGGAGCATTAGCAACTAAGCCCATATTGCTTCGGGGATATGCAGTGGTCATTCCCTGACCTTTCCGCATCCTCCATATTTGGTGGGCACGGGCTCAAACCCCGGTCTAATCAAGAAGCGTGTACTACGCACTGCTCCTGCCCACCTGGCTACAGAGGCGCCCCATTTATTACAATAATATAATTATAAAAATTACATTTCCTAATACAAATTATATATATACAGTATATAATTTTATTCTTTATATAGAAGTACTAAGTAAACCAATCATAGATCACCACAAAATTAAAAAGATACTATACACCTTTTTATAATGAAATAAACATATAAATTAAAAAATAATAATAAGTTTAAGTAACTTAAACCCAAATTATGTGGCACCCATGGAATGTTGTTGCAGCACCCTAAGGTGTACCCCGGTTGAAAACCACTGATTTAAGGCCTGGCGTATCCGAGTGGCGAGGAGAATGAATGCAGTAGCACACGCTCACTCTTTAAGTGGACCGGGGATCAAACCCATCACTGCTAAATACGATTAACATTTGTATTGACTGATTTATTGTTAACTCCACTGACCTAGTGATCGTGCCAGATAAACAAGAACATTACCTCAACATTCTGCAAGCAATGAAACGTGCATCTGTATGGAAGTTTGTTAGGGGGGTGGGATAAAACTAGGAAATTCTTTTCATTTTGATGAAATTCCAAGTTGAACAATATTCACACACAGCTAATATTCCACTTCAAGATAATACAAAACAAGCAAAATTAGACTTCCAGAAGGCCACATAATTACTAGTACCATTTAAGGTGCTTTAGGTTTCACAGCATTCCATCAGCTGAAGGTACTCTGCTGCTACTTCCATAGGAATGGACAAGCATTATGTTAAACACTTTCCAGGTGTTAAAACCATGAAAAACAAATTCAGACTGTTTTCAAGGTGCATGGTGCATGGTGCTGAGGTAGAGTTTCTAAATCTTATGCATGCAGTGCAAAGCAAAAAAAATATCATCAGAATAAATATATATATACATTTGTTTTCTTCAGTTTTTTGGCTTATTAAGTTTTCTACATTAATAATATGAAATAAATAGCAACCAATCACCTAATATTAAAAGCTTTAAGTTCTCTATTTTCCCTTTCCAAAGGAATAATCTTGAAGAGTCCATCATATAGTCTAAGTCCAATAGCTCGACATTCGGGATCAATTATTCCAATATTACCAGTCTCAGCAGGCCTAGCAATTGGATCCTATAAAAAATATAGCATTTTGTACATACATAGATACTAAGCATGTTAAACAATGGAAATAAATTGTTTCAAATGCATCAACCTACTGAAATCTAATAACATAAATATAAAACTGGTCTTGAAATTTTTTAGTATCCTTGAAAGAAACAATGTGACAACTTAAGTTTACTTATATGATGACTGTAGTTTTTTTTATATATATGGTACAGTCAAAAAAATCCTTGGTCTCACGCATAAACATAACTAATCCTAGACACAGCCCTTTCAAAATACTCTCCTCAAGAAGTGATGCGCTTTTGATGCCACTGGCTCAATTTCTTGTAGCAGTTCTGGAACTGTTCTGACTGTATGGCATTTTTTTAGTTACATCAATAACTTCTTGTTTGCAGTGGAAACAATGGTCTCATAAATGTTTAAGTTTCAGGAAAAGGAGGGAAAAAATTGTGCATGGTAAAAGGTTAGTAAGGGATATATGGAAACACACACAACAGTAATGTGTTTAAAGAGCCCTTTTTCCGTACAAAATGGGCAGTATGCAGGTATGCTGCCATATAACATCTAATCTTTCATTGCATTGCTTACCATTCATATTGATGCTTTTGACAAACTGCCTCTTGTAGCCAGCACAACACATGTATATCTCTCCTCATTCAAAGCAGTATCCTGAGTAATGAATTCATAATATACAATACTACAATGGTTAAAAGAAAAACTTAACATCATTTTCCCTTTCAACCTGTCTTGCTGAAACTGATTGGTGAATAAATTTCCAAGTGGACGACTTTGTTGGTGGATCATACTGAAAACAGCAAGCTCATCCCCAGTAATGATGGACTCCATAAACACTGAAATGTTATTTGATCCTGCTGTGAGACTGCTGCAAATTGTCATCCGCTTGTGCAACTGACCATCAGCCTACATACTGAACAACTCAACATGTTCAAATCATTGCTTAAAAAATTCCACGATCACTTCCATGTGAAATATTTAAAGATTCTGTAAGTTTATCAACAACCATATAATGGTTCTGATATAAAAGTTGTCTGCATTTTTCAATTATTTTGGAAGTATGAGCAAGAAAACAATGAAAGGTTGTTATCTGCTAAACTTTCTTTCCCCTCTTGAAATCCACAATAGTATTAAAGCATGGCAGCACGAGATAAAGAAGCTGCTCTATAAACTTCATGCATTATTTCCAATGTTTGAAGCTGATTTCCTTAACTGACGGCAAAATTTAATACTGCGTAACATTCCAATTTTGATATTTGACTCAGAAATCATGATAAAATAAGTGCACTTCAAAACACAGCAATGACACATGGATTGAATGATTAACAAACTTCAGCATGTAGATGCAGACTGAAACTTGCAATCTGACAACAGCAAATCATATTTACTGAATGCACAGTTGTGTAATGAGTCCAGGAAATTCTTGACTGTGCTACATATACAATACATTAAGAATTTATAAATGAGGATACAGACTCCTCTTTTCACTCTTAATCCAAATCATAAAAGGTATACTTACTGCAACATTGCCGTGGGCCTTAGTAATGATTTCTATATTTTCTCCATCATGGATACATTCAAGAATTGCAGCATTATAACTATAAGTCAGAAAGAACAGAAAATCCTTCTTCTCGCCCTGTAAGATATAATTAATATATCAAGAATTTTTTTATAAAGTCCAAAAGTTATATTAAACTTTTTGATAATTCACAATTCTTACCCTTAAATAACTTGAAGATAAATGCACAAAATGAAATATACAGCAGTATCAAAATTAAAAAATATCAGAGCAGACACCAAACTTTATCCAAAATGCAATTGTGAGTAAAAAATTTCAGACATTCTTTGAGTATGTTTTTATGCATTATCACAAGATATCCATCTGGTGTATAGAATAATGCAATAAAAAAAAAAAAAAAAAAAAAGGCAAATTGCAGCCATTATCAACCAACTGAAGGATGGAAGCCACCTCAACAATCCAAGTTGAGGGAAATGGACCATAATCTGCCACGCTGGTCCAGTGCGGGTTGGCAGATCGACCATATTTAGCAGTGAGGGGCTTGAACCCAGGTCTACTCAAGGAGTGTGTGCTACTGCACTCCTGCTTCTGATCACTCAGCTATAATGCAATAGACAACAGTAAAAAAAATTCTAGATGTTCTGTAACAAAATAGGTTAAAAAATTAACTAAAAAGTTCTTATTTGATATTCAGATATTTTTAAAATGGAAAATTATGACCTAGAACTTTTTGACATACTTTTTACTAGAGGTCAGGTTAATGGTCACTTCTGAATAAAAGGTTCTAAGAACCCACTCATTTGTAAATATGAAATGGACCATTTTAAAGTCAATTTCACATATAACAGCACAATGTAAGTGCTAGATAACACAATTATCTTTCATAAGATTAGTCCTAGGGCCTACACACTGTCCAAATTAGAGTTTGAACAGGCTAAGAGTAGAAAACTTGCTTCTTGCTGTTGTTATTGTTGTTATTTGGTTTTTAGGAGCATTAGCAACTAAGGCCATATTGCTCCGGTGCGGTGGTCATTCCCTGACCTTTCCGCATGCTCCGTATTTGGTGGTGACACTTGCTTCTTGCCCTAATGGTCACCGAGCATTCTGGTCTCTTGCCAAAGCTATTGGCCACAACTTTTGCCCATATCTGCTCCCACCTCTGTCCAAACCAGATGGTTCTGTTGTCACTTCAGCCAAGGATAAAGCTGACCTGCTAGCATCCCATTTTTCTTCCAGCTCATGTATTAATGATCTTGGTAAAACACCTCCCACCATTCCCAACACACACTCCATTCAATGCCTCCTGTGGTCTTCCGTCAAAAGGATATCAGAAGGATTTTGATGAATCTCGATGCTAAGAAAGCTCCAGGTCCTGATGGTATTTCTCCACTTGTTTTCAAAACCTGTGCTCCTGAACTTACTCCTATTCTTTGCCGCCTTTTTTCACTTTCTTATTCTAAAGGTGTTTTTCCTTCGGCTTGGAAATTTGCTCATATCCAGCCAGTTCCTAAAAAGGGTGACAAATCCCTCTCATCCAATTATCGTCCCATTGCAATTACGTTTACTCTTTCTAAAGTAATGGAGAAATCAATTAACCGCCAATTCTTAAACTACCTAGAAACCTTCCGTCTGATCAACGATCACCAGTATGGATTCCGTCAGTGTCGATCCACTGGTGATATTCTGGCTTATATTACCCATTTATGGACTATTTCAATGGAAAGGTTCGGTGAAACACAAGTAGCTGCTCTTGACATCTCAAAGGCTTTTGATCGTGTTTGGCATAAAGGTCTTCTAAACAAGCTTCCATCTTATGGTTTGCCAACTGTTTTTAGTAATTGGTTATCCAGTTTTCTCTCTGATCGCTCACTGAGGGTGATGGTTGATGGCTCTGTCTTCTAACTTCTCCACTAATGCCGGTGTCCCCCAAGGTTCAGTTCTTTCCCCCACTCTTTTCCTCTTGTATATCAATGACCTTCTTCCATTGACTGGAAATCCTATCCATAGTTTTGCTGATGATAGCACATTGCATTCAACTTTCCATTTTGAGAAACCTTGTCCTGCTCAATCAGCTTCAACTTCTCGAAAATCTGCTACCAATTCCATAAATGCCGATCTTCAGGTAATTCTCCAGTGGGGCAAAGACAACTTAGTTGATTTCAACCCTTCTAAAACTCAGTCTTGTCTTATATCTCGCAAAAAGGATTCTTCTGCTCCTATGCTTATCTTTAGTAACACTCCAATTTCTAGGCAAAAGGATATATCTCTTTTGGGGATTACCCTGACTTCTAATCTCTCTTGGCACAAGCACATTACAAATATTGCTTCCTCTGCATCTAAAAAACTTGGTTTTCTCTTTCGCTCTCGGCATTACTTTTCTTCCAAACAGCTGCTCACTCTGTATAAATCGCAAATCCGCCCTGCCATGGAATATTGTTCCCACATCTGGGGTGGTGCCCCCAAAACCTCTCTCAGGCTTCTTGATTCCATTCAGAAGAGGGCAGTTAGGTTAATTAATGATTCATCTCTAACAGAGTCTCTCCACTTGCTGTCTCATAGACGCACTGTTTCTGCTGCATGCCTCTTCTACAGATACTTCCATGGGCACTGTTCTTCTGAATTAGCTTCTATAATTCCTGCTCTCTCTTTCAAAACAGTCCGAACACGTGCCGCCACCAGCCAACATCCATTTACTGTCCAACTTCAAACCCACAGAACCAACTTTTCATCTTCCTCATTTATTCATTCAACTGACGTTTTCTGGAACAACCTTCCTTCATATGTATTTCCTGAAAATTACAATCTACAGAAGTTCAAGTCCAATGTCAACAAATATCTTCTTTCGTCTTCTCAGTCTCCAACCCAAGCACGGTACTAAGTACTATAGGTTATAATACCTCTCGTGTTTGGGGTTCACATAAAAAAAAAAAAACACTGGAGCTATATCACAAGACCACTGGAGAAATGAGACCACAAGACAACGGGTCTCCATACTGGAGATCCCATTATTTTGAGATATCTTTACTCATTTCATGTCCACCAATAAATAGCACACTATTTGGGTAGCACCAAACTCATGTAATTGATAATGGAAATGACCTAGAAGAAAATGAATAGGAAATAATGATTATTCACTATCTGAATGCCTATGGGTTTTTGAAAAATGTTCTGGTAAGTTTTCAAGAAAAATTTGGTGATGAACTCTTTTTCAATTCATTGTTTTACACTCCTTACCATTATTTTAATTTTCTTCCAATCTCTTAAGGTTATATTCTCTCTTCTGTTGAGCCAAAGTTTAAAGTGCTGTACTTTTCGAAACAAACTCAGAAGTATAGTTTCAGATGTCTCATTAGCATCATGACAAGGGCCAAGGTTGGTTGGTTGGTTGAGTTTTATTGGCGCATCAGCAACTTAGGCTATAATGCACCAAAACCTTGTCAAAAAAATTTGTAAAACATTCAGTGACCTAATGAATTAGGTCACTAAGTCAGGGTATAAAAACAAGTATAAACTGTAAAAGACAAAGATCAGTAAACAAGTAACAATAGTAAATCTTAAAATAATAAGATTTTTTTAAATATGAGTAAAAAGGTTTACTGATTTTAGGAAACTAAAAATAGCAGACACATGGTCATTGTCGGATAAAATCTGATTGAGTGTATACGGCTCAGCCAGATGGTTAAAAGCAGTAAAACGAGCATTTCTAAAACTGGTACAGTCACATAAAATATGTTGAACTGATAAAATGGTGTTGCACTGCTCGCACATAGGAGGGTCATCAGCCAGAGTTGTCAAATTTTGCCAGGTGTTCAAAGGCACTCCAGTCAGCTTGATCAAACTTCCACCGTGGTAACCTGACAGGAAGACAAGGCCTCCCAGTAATTAAGGTGGTTATCACAGGGAAGTAATCACTTCCATACAGGTTCCCTTCTACCTCCCAGGTAAGTGACGAGAGAAGAGAAGGCGAGCTGATAGAAAGATCAATGGCAGAAAACGTACGGGTAGGCATGTGGAAAAAGGTGTTTGTTCCCACATTAAGAAGGCAGAGGTCACTGTCAATGAGCATACGCTCTATGACTCGTCCCCTTCTACTAATGTTTGCACTACCCCACAGGGTAGTATGTCCATTAAAGTCCCCAAGAAGTAAGAAAGGGGGAGGCAACTGCATTACGAGATCATCAAGGTCTTTCTGGCAGATGTCAGTACCAGGTGGCAAATATATAGAGCAAACGGTTAGTAAAAACCCCACTGTTATTCGAATTGCTACTGCCTCTATGCTGGTAGTAAGTTGCAGATGCTGAAAAGGGGTATGGTTGCCCACAAGGATTGCGACTCCTCCATGAGCGGGGCCATCCCCAGTTCTATCCTTGCGAATGATAGTAGCGTTGTGCATCCTGGGGTCATCATTTGCCCTTAGGTAAGTCTCCTATATGCAAAAGCAAGATGGTTTGTGCTTTTGCAGGAGTGCCTTGATGTCTTCTGCATTTTTCCGGAATCCACGACAATTCCGTTGTAGGAATTTAGCCATTATTTTGGCTTGATGGGTCCAGGCGGCTTCCGAGGTGCTGAGGGCTTACTTTTATCAGTCTTGGGTTTCTCTTTTTTTGGGGAAGAATGTACGCTGTCCTGTGTCCATTTCTTCGTCCGCAAAGAGTTCCAAGACTGAATCTTCGTGTACCTCCTTCTGCTCGACATCCATGTTTTCTTGGGTACTAGTGGGGACTTCCCCTTTCTTATTCTTTTCTTTCGTAATTACCTTTGTTAGTTGTAGAGCATTAGGAGGTACTGATATAGGAGTGGCAGCTGATTGGTTTTTCTGTGCAGGTTTTTGAGAACTTAAGAGATAACGTGCGATGGGAGTGAAAGACTCCTTTGGAGGAATGGTCATGTCTGTCTGAGTTCCGACGGAACATCTCCTGCTACCTTCTGGGCGTAGGTAGGTCTGTTGATATTCAGGGGTTTCACCGATTTCCTTGCCTCCTGGTGTGATATATTTAGCTCTGCCTTCAGCCGTTGAATTTCTTTTTCTTCTTTCCACCTCTGGCATGCTCGTGAGTAGGCCGGGTGTTCTCCCTCACAGTTAATACAGGTGGGTTTTGCGGCTGAACATGCTGTTGTTTCGTGGTCCTTTGCACCGCATCGAGTGCATGCAAGGACTCCACGGCAGGCCATTTGAGAATGTCCATACTTCTGGCATTTAAAACACCATAAAGGGTTCGGAACGTATGGACGCACTGAATAATTGATGTATCCAGCTTTAATCTCATCAGGAGGTTTAGGAGAGTTAAAAGTCAGGATAACGCTCCTGGTTTTAACAATTTTTCCATCCCTTCGCGCAGTGATTCTCTTGACGGCAATGACTCCCTGTGGTTTTAATTCGGAGCAGATTTCCTCCTCAGTTACATCGAGAAGGTCCCACTCCGAAATGACACCTCTCGATGAATTGAGTGTTCTGTGTGGTGTCACTGTTATGGGTACTCCTCCGATTCATGTTACTCGGAGCAGATGTTCAGATTGCCTGTCATTTTTAGATTCAATTAAAAGGTCTCCAGAACGGAGCCTCTTAACTGATTTGGGTGAATCTACTAACCCATCTAATCCTTTTTGTATATTTTTTAAAAAAGTTCAAATGGTTAGTTTACATTTTAAATCCACTAAAAAATAATCACTTAAAAAATTTGATTGACTTCATTAACATTATCATAATGCCAAGTATGGATGTAGAAAACATGCATGAACATTCTGGTGAGAGAAGTAATAGAGATAGTAAAAACTAAAATTAGAGGGTAGAGGTTAGAATTCCACAAAATGAAATACTCTCTAAGGCAGAGGTTCCCAAACCATGGCATTTAAATTAGATTGTAAAAATTGTTTATATCAGATTACAACAAAATTTATGAAAAACACATTTTGCAGATTATTTTAACATTTGTCGGTTGATTAACAGTGTTGATTCCTCTGTGTCGTCAACTTAGCCTTGTTGGATATTAATTCTGTTATTTCCACTCAAAGGTTTTCTTTGAAACATCGTTAAAATAATCTGTTAATCTTGACCTTGCCATTAACAGCAATAGGCATTAGAGACAATAATTAGGGATTTCCTAATCCCTTGCCAGCCTGCATACCAACCCTGATGTCCAGAGTATGGGAGCAAAGGTAACCCTAGGATTCCACTACACAAGAATCCCAGATCCAGAATAAAACCTGGTACCAGCAGCATGGTCTGATGATTGGTATCGGTAAGATCCTGAACCAGCCTGCACATGAACCCTGATGTCCAGAGTATGGGAGCAAAGGCCATCCCTGGTTTCTACTAAACAAGAACCCTGGATCCAGGATAAAAACATGACACTATCCTACTGGTTAATGGAGTTAATTCTTCTGCTATAAATTAACTGCTGGCAGCCTTTATGCACATAAAGTTTCTGGTAGCATCTCGCAATGATTTGAGAGACTCAAATTTGAGCCTCTCAAATCATTGCCAAAGAAGGAAGGGCCTTTACAGATGGAGAATTTGTAAAATGAATTTGCAGAAGTAGTATGTCCTTAGTAAGTAAAGAATTTTGCATCTGTAAGTTTATCTTCATCAACTGTAACAAGAAGAATTGAAGATTTTGGAGCTGATGTTCAAAATCAACTCGTAGAAAAAGTTTGTGAATTCGCACATTTTTCAACAGCAATTGATGAGAGTGAAGATACAAGCCATACAGTTCAATTACTAATTTACTATCATACGGTTCAATTACTATCTGAGGTGTAAATCAAAATTTTGCGGTAACTGAAGAGCTAGTTGCATTAAAAATGCTTGAAAGATACACGTGTGAAAATATATTTTTGAGTGTGTCAGAAGCAATTGTCGACCTCAAATTGAATTGGGATTTGCTATCGGTGGTTACAATGGATGGCGCTAAAAATATGGTCAGTACTAAAATTGGGTTCATGGATCAGCTTTATAAATATTTTGAGGGTAAAAATATTAAAAAACCAAAGCAATTTCATTGTATAATTCACCAGCAGTCTTTGTACAGAAAATTTTTGGGCGTAGATTTTTGGTTTGTGGAATAGACTCCCATCGCTTGTTGTTGAAGTTGATAGCCTAAACAAATTTAAGGCTCAGCTGGACAGGTATTTCGAACGAACGGAGGGGTGAAATGGGAGTAGTGGTTGTTTTTTTTTTTTTTTTTTTTTTTGGCTGATGCTGAATAAGCTTGCTTTCTTGCATCATATGCCTCTACTAATGCTAATGCTAATGTCAACTGTAATATTAACGGTAAATTTTATTCGCAAGACTGGTCTGAATCATCGGCAATTCAAAAATTTTCTTTAAACTATTGAGGCTGAATACAGTGATTTGTTGTACCACACTGAAGTACAATGGTTGAGTTGCGGTAACATGTTGAAGCAATTTTCTGAACTTAGAATCAAAACAGATCTATTTATGAATGAAAAATTGAAAAATTCCGGAACTGTCAGATTTCAAATGGTTGTGGAACCTTGCCTTTTTAACAGATATATGTGAACACCTGAATTTTCTTAAAATGAAATTACAAGGACAAGAAAAACTTGTCGATGAATTGTATTATAATGTCAAAGTATTTGAAACAAAAATGAGTTATTTAAAAGTCAACTACTTCGGAATAATTTTTCACATTTTCCATGTTGCAATAAACTTCCCAGGGGCTCACATCTGGTGAGTATCGGCTTGGCACACCCAGGATCCTGAGCTGGATATCATCATTCTTCTCTTTCTTGGTGATTCCCTTCTACTTTTTTCTCTCTCTCTCTCTCTCTCTCTCTTTCTCTCTCAGGGTAACTCAAAAATTTTTTTTTGGCTAGTGCAGCATAAGCCTCAGGCTTCCTTGCACCATACGGCTAATAATAATAAAAAAAATTATCTAAAAATATGCCTAGTTGTAATATTTTCATTGAAAATTTTGTCCAAAATGTTAGTTTGTTGCAGGAAAATTTTCTGATTTTAAAAATAATTCAAAGGTGTTTGAACTTTTTCAAAATCCGTTTGACGTACCCATCAACGACGTTGATGAGAATTTACAATTAGAGTTGGCAGATCTTCAATCTAATGATGCAATGAAGACAATATTTAAAAATGAAATTTTAATTAAATTTTATTCAACAATATCTGAGTCAGATTATCCAAAAATTAAAAATTTTGCAAGGAAGTTACATCAATTTTCAGAAGTACATGTATACATGAGCAGACCTTTTCAAAAATGAAATACCATATTTCCCCATGTATAAGACGCACCTTAATTTTGGGGCCCGAAATTTGAAAAAAAGTGTATTACATAAAGTTATTGAACTCAAGTTTTATTCATCATAAAATTCATACAACTCCTCATCACTGTCAAAACTCCCATCCATTAGCTTCTCCTCATCTGTGTCTGATGACGAATCAGTCTTCATATATTGCCTTGTCCTCAGTTCCATCTACGGCATTTGAAATGCCACACTTCTTAAATGACTTGACAACGATCTCAATCTTGATATTATCCCAGGATCTTTTCACCCAGGTACAAAGTACAAACTTCTCCTATAGCTGGTTTCTTCACTCTTCCTGCTGGTGTCAAATTGTCCCCAGAAGACTTCATCCATTGGTTCCATTCGTCTCTCATGGCAGCTTTGAAGGATTTGTTAATGCTGACATCAAGTGGTTGGGGCTGGGATGTCAAGCCTCCAGGTATGACAGCAAGTTTTGTTTTTAACTCTGCAAAAATCTTTGTGTTTTTTGTTATGTGTGCCCTGAACTGATCAAGCACCAATAGGACAGGTTTGAGTAAGAGCCCACCTGGTCTCCTGCTCCAAACTTTCTAAAACCAGATCTTCATCCCATCCTGATCCATCCAACCCTTGTCACGAACGTGGACAATCACTCCCCGAGGAATGTCTTCTTTTGGCATTGTTTTGCGTTTGAAAATCAGCATAGGAGGCAGCTTGGTTCCGTCGGCACAACAAACTAGAACAACTGTATAATGGCTCTTTTCATGTCTACTTGTCTTCACAGTTACAGTTTTCACCCCCTTCTTATCAACAGTTCTGTTACTTGGGACATCAAATTGAAGGGGGACTTCGTCCATATTTGCAATCTGTCCCAACTCAAACTGATGTGTCTTCTGACATTGAATGACAAAACGATGAAATTCAAGGACCTTCTCGTAGCTTTCAGGCATCTTTTGGGCAAGTCTGGTGAGTGCATTCATGCTTAGTCCATTCTGTTTCATGAACCTGAAGCACCAATTGTGTCCTCCTTTGAAATCAGTAACTTCTTTTTCATCAGCAATTCTTCTTGCCTCATGCTGAACCATCTTTGTGGACAACAGGAATTCCAATTGTCCTTTGCTCTTCAATCCATATCTTCAATTCTCTCTCTAAATCAGGCCATTTTGCTGACTTGCCTCTCATGGCCTTCTTCTGCTGTGGTGTTTTCAGTAGGGTTTCTTCTTCCCGTAGCCAGTCTCGGATTGTTTTCTCAGTTGGAGGAGGACCAAACTTACGTTCAGCAGCACGATTTCCATTCACTTTTTCGAACTGGATCACTTTTAACTTGAATTCAGCACTGTACGAAAATCGTTTCTGAGCCATTTCTAGGCAGAACGTGCAAAACGTAACCTAATATACTGGTAACAAGTGCAAAATAATGAGCGCAAAGACAACAAGCATGAAAAAGCGGGAAATGCAAGTAAAAAAATCTACAACAATTGTATAAGACGCACCCAGTTTTTAGACCCCAAATTATTCGAAAAAGGGTGCGTCTTATACATGGGGAAATACGGTATATAAAATCAAAAATACGATCACATCTAACTGACCTGCATCTACATGACTTTTTAAGAACTGGAACTAGCACTTTAACACTAATATTACGAAACTTAGTTGCATTCTACAAACACATCCCACATTAATTAAAATTTTTGTTGTATTACTAACTGTATTTTTGTGATTAGTACAGTAAATGAGTAATAATTTTGTTGTATTACTGACTATTTTTGTGATTAGTACAATAAATAAGTAATAATTAAAATTTGATATAAACAAACTGATATATTTTATATTATATATCCATCGATTTATTTTTGAATCTGTAGATATAGGCAAGTATAAAATGTATTCCTCTGCATAAAATTAAAGTTATGCAGAGAATGTAGTTTTCAGCAGAAATTAGCAATTTTCTTTGGCCCACCAAATATTCCAAAAATTCATATGTAGCCCGCTTCTCTAAAAGTTTAGGGACCCCTGCTCTAAGAGAAAATTTATATACAAACATATGAGTTAAGTATGGGAATTCTTACCACTTATGGTACATATCTTTATGGAAGCATGAAAATAAAGGCCACTGGTTTGGTCATTAAAAGACCCTCCAAATGGATTAGATGTAAATATGTCGATCTTTTTTTTCTGACAAGGGAATGGAGGGAACTGAAATTAAAACAATTTTTGAACTACAATAGAGCATCAATAATCCGAAATAATTGGGACCGGGGGTAGTTCGGACTTCTGATTTGTTCGGATTTTC
This sequence comes from Mastigoproctus giganteus, assembly GCF_048544385.1. Classification (NCBI taxonomy): domain Eukaryota; kingdom Metazoa; phylum Arthropoda; class Arachnida; order Uropygi; family Thelyphonidae; genus Mastigoproctus; species Mastigoproctus giganteus. The sequence goes on from NC_143584.1 coordinate 221,412,126, forward strand.
GAACTTATCAAAAATACTGTTCTGGATTCTATAAAGAAAGGTTTAGTGTGTTGTTGTTGTCGTCGTCGTAGGTTTTATGGCGCAATGGCAGCTAAAGGCCATTATGTGCCAAGGGTTTAGTAAGTTTAGAAATAAAAATACTAAGTTGTACTTAGTTTTTTTATTTATAGGTAACAAAACAAATGGAACTTTCAGCCACAATAATACATATGTATAGGCCTTTAACGAAAATAATTTCTTATTTTTTTGCTGTACCATTTTTAAACTTTGTTTCTTTGGTGCCAGATCGCTCATTCTTTTCAGCAAAAGTAGTTGAGTTGGACAGCATTTAGTTAGTTGCTCGTACCTAGCCCTCATGTGTAGCACAGTTGGTAGAATCACCGTCCTCCCCACCTCAGGTGTAAAAGGCCAGAGTTTGAGTCCCGTCAATGAGGGGAGGAATTTTTATGGGCCTCTTTCACAAAGTGGCCGAGTTAGTCAGTCTTTCTCCCGAAACTTGGGTTTTTCACCCAGCAAACAGAAAATCGACCACAGAACACCCAATTTACAGACAGTATACAAGGAGCAATATGGCCTTAGTCACTGGTGCTCCCAGAACCCAACAACAGCAAACACCATATTTGAGGGATGGATCATTAGCTGTTCTCATAGTTTTTCTTTTTTTTTTTGCACCATAATCTGAATCAAGTTTCGATGCAAACTTTAAAATTTTTTCCTTGTTTTTGATTTCTGTCATGGTTGACTTTCCAACCTTGTAAAATCTTGCTTATGAAGACCCGCATTCTCCCTTTGGAAGTCTGTTTAAAATCTCAATCTTCGATTTAATTGTTAAAAATTTCTGCTTCCTTTTAAAAGACGAAGAAGACCATAACTACAGTACAGTAAAATAGAACTCTATAAACGTTCTGAATCTCTTTTCTCCTATATCTGAATTTCGTAAACTTTTTACTCCCAACTCACTTGTACGTATTGTGTTAGTTGAAATTTCTGCGTGCTGTGCTCTTTGTTATTAATTGGCACATATTTTTTTACTGTTTTAGATTTTACAACCCAAAGAGAAAAAAAAATGTCAGTGAACAGAAATATCAGATTACAAAGTGTTATGTTTAGTTAATACCGTGTGTATATTAATTAAGCTATGTACATAGGCGTAAATGTATTTTTATTTTGCTAACTTGTGGATATTCTTCCACAAAAATAATACGCAAAAATCGGAATATTTTTCGATTTTTACGTATTATTTTTGTTAATTGATAAGGTAAAATAAAAGTATAAATTTGTGCTTTATATCTTAATTTTTATAGCCTGTGAATAATATTCCTCCGATTTTCGTTTATTAGAATTGTCATTTAATAGAATCAAAATTCAATTCACAAATGCAATCGCAATAACCGGTGATTACTATAAGTATATCCAGAATTTAAAACAAATATACCAACCGTTTAACTATAATGGTTTAATACTGAAAATTATAAAATGTATCAAACGATACTACACTGTAAAATAATATATACAAAAAACTGATTTACAAAATAAAATATACGATGAAACTTTTAATGTACAATAAAATATTTAAAATACAAGAAAATTAAAAGCGATAAAACATTGACTGAAGCTTTCGGGGGGGGGGTCTTCCGCCTCCTTTCTCAACAACAATGATGTTTAACATGTTCACTGTCCCCATACATTATATTTATGTGACCTCAGAAGTCCAGACTATCAGATTAATTAAGGTGTGTACGTAAGTATGTACATATAGCTATTTTGTATATAGTTTTTTATGTTTTTTTTTTTTTACTATGCATCATGTGATGCCCGGACTTGTGAATACAAATTTACCCCTCCACGTCCATGAATCACGTATGATTACCTTTCACGTTATACTGTTGACCTTCAAGTGTTTCAGCCATGGTCTCAAGTTATTAGTTACTTTCTAGTGTGCAAATGGGTAGTCGTGGACTTAGTGATGAGGAGTTGCGAAGAATATTGGAGGAAAGTGACTATGAGCCAATTTCTAGCGATAGTGGACGATTATGTACCAGATACAGTTTCCGAGCCTGATATTGATAGTGGAAATGAAACGAAACAAATATTGACACAATTGATGGATATGGCAGGTACATCAGGGCAACATGAAGCTTCTGATAGTGTTAGTAAAAGTCATTGGACTTACATTTCTCCTCCTCAGAAGGAAGCTTTCATAGGTTCATCCGGTATCCAAAATATTGACAGTATAATGAGAAATGGTAAAGCTTCTATAACCTACATTTATTATAAATTTATAAATGAAGACGTCATAAATCTTATGGTGCACCAGACAAATTTATATGCTCATCAGGTTATGAATAGTCAAGTAACAGTGAAAGTAAGAATACAATGATAGAAAGATACTAATGAAAGTGAAATGAAAGTTTTTGGGATTCATCTTATTCTCAGGTATTGTTTCATATCCGAGATGGGAGTATTATTGGAAAACGGACCCTATGTACTACCATCCATTGTTATATAATTTTGGAATAACTTACAATTGTTTTACTAGCCTACTAAGATGCTGGCATTTTGCAGATAACACAGCAGAACATTCTAATAGATTGTATAAAATTCAACTCCTTATTGATCTAGTAATTACAAATTTACGTAATTTATACTTTCCTGGGGATGTTGTTGTTATTGACAAATCTATGATACCGTTCAGAGGTCGGCTTATTAGGCAGACTAATAAATGAAGGGCAACTTCTAGTTGCAGATAATTATTATATTAGCATACCTCTTGCGAATTACCTGAAATCAAATAATACAGATTTGTGTGGTACACTTTGTAGTAATAGATTGGGAGTTCCTAAGGAAATAATCCAAAAGAAATTACGCAGGGGTGAAAAAATAACAATGCAAAAAAGATAATATTGTGATCACTAAGTGGCGTGATAAGAGAGATGTTTTGATGTTGTCAACATGTTTTGGTGATGAAATGAAGAAGTGCAGAAGAAGAAATGAACAAGTAAAACCAGAAATAACTGAATACAATAAGGCAAAAAAGGGGATTGATGTATCAGACCAAATTTCAAGTTACCAGTCACCAATGAGAAAATCACTGATATGGTATAAAAAAAATTACAATAGAATTAGTTTTTGGGACAGCAATTGTGAACACATTCATAATTTTCAATGAATTACAGCAAGAGAAGAAAGACAATGTCTCTTTTAGAAGTGAGAGAGACAATCACTAAAGAATTGATGGGAATCAAAACGGAACAAATCTCTAGTACAACCGCTTGTCAATCCTCATCTCAGCATTTTCTGTCAGAAATTCCGAGGCTTTCCCACGGTAAAATTCACAGGAAAAGGTGTCATGTTACAAAGAAGCAAAAATTGCTGGAAAAAATCCCAAATTGGCTGCCAAGCAAGTTCATAATGAATGTAAATCATGTGAGAAGACATATTGTATGAAATGTTTTGAAAATAAACATAAAAATTAGTCTTTTTTTTTCAGTTTTTTGTACTTCTGAAATAAAATACACTTTTCTTCACATTTTGAAATCTGTTTATATACTCCTAACATTGCATGTAATTTGAAATAATTGATGTAGCTATGTGTAAAAACTAGGAAACTTTTACGCAGGTTCATTAACTTTTCTAAAAAAATATTTTCTTGTTAATAAGTCCACAAAAGATTAAAAACATAGGTCAGAAGTCCAATTTTTTAAAAATTGTTTAAGCTGGCAAGGTCCTTGGGAATCACATATGATACCCGAACTTATTACAAAAACTATTGTGCATCACATGTGATTCCCTGGACAGTGAACGTGTTAAGCAACACATCCTTAAGTAACAGGCTCACAGCACACGTGGTTGACCAGGCGCATGCTCCATACTTCTTCCATAAAATCCAGAACCGGAAGTGGCTCGGGAGCGTGGAAATATAAAACGCTCGTCTTTTGCCAGGACCACAGCTTCCAGTAGAGGGTGAAATCGAACACCCCTGTCCCTATTCATACTATTGTTCTCAGATGAGCCTATCCACAAACTCTCTAACCACTTACGGTCCCAGAACCTATGCGCCCGGTCAAGGATGACAGTATTCACAGGGTAGACCTGATGATGTTTCTCCCAGTAATGCTCGGCAATGGCGGACTTATTGAACTCTGCGGTCTGTATAGCTCGATTATCATAAAAAAAAAAAAAAAGGCCCTAGACTTATTACAGGATGATAATACATACAAGATCATCCGCAGAAATCCTCTAGCTGGTTTAGAACAAAGTGTTAATAAGATTTTGCAGCTCTGGTTAAAAACGGGTAAGATTTCTTAAGAAAAGTACTGGTCTATGCATGCAACGGGGTGTCAGCTGCCCAGGTTTTATGGGCTGCCGAAAATACATAAGGTGGGGGTCCCGTTACGACCCATTGTTTCTTTTATTGGGAGCCCTACCTATGCTTTGTCAAAATTCCTGGCGCAGCTGATTTCTTCTATAGTGGGACGGTCCATGTTTGTTGTTAAAGACAGTGTGGATTTTGTGAACTTCGTTAAAAGTCAAAATGAAGGGGAGAATGAAATAATGGTGTCACCAGATGTGCTGTCATTATTTACTTGTATACCCATAGCCCATGGGGTGGAATGTGTAAAGGTGGCACTACAAAGAGATGATACCCTAAGTACTAGATCGCACCTATTGTTTGCTGTCTACTCTAAGTGTAGAGGATATATGCTGTGGAGTAGAATTATGTCTTTCGAGTACGACTTGGCTATATAAAGGAGTGATGTACAAACAGGTTCATGGCACAGCTATGGGTTCTCCTATTAGCGCTATTGTAAACCTGGCAATGGAAGAGTTAGAGAATAGGGTTTTTACTAGTTTGGAGTTCCCTATGCGCAAGTGGAAGAGATACGTGGATGACACGTTCACTTTGGTGCAAAAGGGGAGAGAAGAGGATTTAGTTAGTTTTCTCAATGATTTCTCTCCTTTTATACAGTTCACCTCAGAGGTAGAAGTGAATGGTTCCCTCCCATTCCTGGATGTAATAGTGAGTAGAGAAGGCTCCAGGCTTAGTACTACAGTATTTAGGAAGCCCATGTGTAGGAGCCAGTACACCCATTATAGGTCAGCACAGACCGCGCAGCATAAAAACAGTGGCCAGGGCACTTTTGGGTAGGGTTAGGACACATTGTAGTACCTCTGAGGAGAGAGAGAGAGAGAAATTGGGCAAGTTAGGGCGGATCTTATGAAATGAGGTTACCCCCAGAGGGTCATTGATAAATATAATAGAGGCGTGGAGCCTAATCATGGAACACTGTCCGTTCCAGTCGCCACAGTTTATATTCCCTACTATCCGGGCTTGTCAGATCGAATTTCAAGAATGCTACGTGACTTTCAGGCACGCTGTGTGCAACTTCCGGGCCAGAGGTTGCACACAGTGTTGTCACAGGTCAAAGACCCCATTCCTGGGGATTCCAGTAGTGGGGTCATATATGAGATCAAATGCCCGGATTGTGGGGAATGTTATATGGGGGAGACAGGACGGCGACTAAAAGACCGTCTGGGGGAGCACATGGTATACAGACCGCAGAGTTCAATAAGTCCGCCATTGCTGAGCATTATTGGGAGAAACATCATCAGGTCTCCCCTGTGAATACTGTCATCCTTGACCGGGCGCATAGGTTCTGGGACCGTAAGTGGCTAGAGAGTTTGTGGATAGACTCGTCTGAGAACAATAGTATGAATAGGGACAGGGGTGTTCAATTTCCCCTACTGGAAGCCGTGGTCCTGGCAAAAGACGAGCGTTTTATATTTCCACGCTCCCGAGCCGCTTCCGGTTCTGGATCGTATGGAAGAAATATGGAGCATGCGCCTGGTCAACCACGTGTGCTGTGAGCCTGTTACTTAAGGATGTGTTGCTTAAACATCATTGTTGTTGAGAAAGGAGGCGGAAGCCCCCGAAAGCTTCAGTCAATGTTTTATCGCTTTTAATTTTATTGTATTTTAAATATTTTATTTATATTTTATTGTACATTAAAAGTTTCATCGTATATTTTATTTTGTAAATCAGTTTTTTGCATATATTATTTTACAGTGTAGTATCGTTTGGTACATTTTATAATTTTCAGTATTAAACTAAACATAGTTAAATGGTTGGTGTATTTGTTTTAAATTCTGGATATGTATTACTCTCCCAACCTTAGAGGCCTTTTTGAAGAACTTACTGTAAGTATTTTATGGCACTAGCATTAAAAAAATAAATGCTGGCTCGTTCAGATTTTCGACACTCTACTGTATATGTATATGAATAATACACATAAAAACTATAGGTTTAAAATGGAACTAGAAGTAGATGGAAACTGTCATTTTTTGGATGTCTTGATAGAGAAGGAACAAAATTTCATTAATACCCAAATTTTTTGAAGACTAAATGCACAAGGCATAATATGTAATGGGTGAAATTAAATATATAATATCGGTGTAAATACACCATAGTTTACCTATAAATTTAACTACATAAGTAGTGTAACGGCATCATTTGAATTTATCTCATATTGTGGCTACCTCCACAACGAGATACCAGGTATTGCACTACTTCGAATAAATAATGCTTCTCTAGTAGAGGAGACTGCCATTATTTTTTCTCACCCCATCGATGAGTGAGCTGACAAGCTCCGAAATGCATCTGGGTGGTGGTGCCCACAAGGAAAAGGATGGACATTACATTAATTTTAATTTGAACCACCCAATGAATATTAAAAAGTGTATCGCTTACTAACGATGGGTTTTCATGGGGCATAGTCAATAAAACCATATGCAAATACATGGAAAATTATGAGAATGCTATTTCACATGAAAATAAAAAAAATCACAATACCATAAATAAAAAGGAACATGGGAAAAAACTATGAGAATTTGTAACAAATATAGTCTGGATGTGACATTAAAACCATTAAACAAAATGAGTAATATTTTAAGTGATGCCATTCCTCTGACTAGGAAAAGATGAATTATATGCAAAAATGCAGATGCAGGAAAATTAATATTGGCAATACAGGGAGGATATACTAACAAATCAGAGTAAAGAACACTTTTAATATAAAAAATTTCAAAATAATTGGGGGGGGGGGTGGATTTATCAAAAGAAAAGTCAAAGAAGATATGTGCATAAAAAGTGTCAAATTTGTCAACAACAGAATATAAATTTATATATGCTATATTTTAAAGAAATATCTTTCAGGGCTTTTTTATTAGGGGCAAGGAATTAAAATCTATGAATATATATAATTATAAGAGAATCTTCAGAGGACAAGGTTACTGGTTTTCTCTGAATGACCAGTTATGGGTTAATTGTGCCATTACAATCTCATCTCCTTCTCCCTCTTCTGGACATTCTGATTGTCACCAGGAGTCGTGCATGATCAAGAAACTGGCAAAAGTTCCAGAACACAATGCTAATGGCAAAGTAATATGTAATACACTGGTGTGCAAAAATTAAGGACAAGTCAGGTTTTCACCTGTAGCTTCTCATAGGAGTGGCCTGCATATGGCATACCAAAGGAACCTCGTGAGGTACAGAAATGATGAAGGAAACACCACCACCACAACAACGGAAACAAAATGGTACAAAGGGACTTTATTTAAAAATGGCAACACAGAAATGGCTGCCATGATACAGATGCATCACTGTCAAAGATGGAACAAAGGGAAGACGTAGTTCTCAGTAGAAGATATAGCCACCCTTAATATTGATGCAGGCTTTGCACCGTCTGTCCATACTTAGATCAATGTTAATAAGTTTTGCAGTAACATCGTCCATTCCTCTGTCAGTGCCATTTTCAGCTGGTGAACATTTTCTGGTGGGTGTGGATGTGCCACTAGGCATCTCCCCAGAGCATCCCACATGTGTTCGATGGGATTTAGATCGGAAGAACGGGCAGGCCAGTCCATACAAACAATGCCCCACTTTCCAAAAGCATATCAATAGCTGCAGTGCGATGGAGTGTGGCGTTATCATCCATAAACGCGAACTCAGGGCCAATGGCACCTCGGAACAGACGCACGTGGGGAATGATTACCTCAGTACAGTAGTGTGCACCTGTTACAGTACCGCCTTCCAGTATCTGGAGTTATGTACATCCATCCACGATAACGCCTGCCCAGATGAGAACACCTCGACCACCACCATCATCATCATCAGCCATTTTCAATCCACTGCAGGATGAAGGCCTCTCCAGCAACTTTCCAGTTCCTTCTGTTTTGAGCACTGGTCATCCATTTACTACCCAAAAACTCATGAATTTCATCTATCCATCTCCACCTTTGTCTTCCAGGTTTTCTACCAGCTCCTCTTGGGTACCATTCTGTTATTTTCTTAGTCCATCTGTCATCATATCTTCGAGCTATGTGTCCTCCCAAGACCATTTTAGTTCTTTAGTTTTGATAAGAATGTCCTTTACTTGAGTTTGCTGTCTAATCCATGTGTTTCTCTTCTTATCTAACAGTCTGATTCCCAATATAATTCTTTCCATTCTTCGCTGTGTAGTTCTCAGCTTCTCTTCCATTCTTTTGGTGAGTGCCCAAGTTTCACTTCCATAAGTCATGGTGGGGAGTATACATTGGTTCATTATTTTACGTTTCAGACAAACTGGGATATTGCTCTTCAGTATGTGACTATATTTCCTGAATGCTATCCATCCAAAATTTATTCATCTCTTGACTTCCAGCCATTTATCATTATTACAGCTAATAACTTGTCCCAGATAAGTATATGACTCCACCTTTTCAATTACTGCTCCTTCAATCATTATTTCCCTTTCTCTGGCATACTTGTTCATCATTACTTTGGTTTTAGCCATATTCATCTTTAGTCCAAAATCCTTACTAACTGTGCATAACTGATTAAGATTTTCCTCTAATTCTTTGAGATCGTGGCTTATGACCACAATGTCATCTGCAAATCATAAATGGTTTAGGTACTCTCCGTTCACATTGACTCCTTTCTGCGACCAGTCTAATTTTCTGAAAGCTTCCTCAAGGGCAGCAGTAAACAGCTTCGGAGATATTGTGTCTCCTTGTCGAACTCCTTTCTCGATTTTAAATTTCCTACTGTCTTTGTCTAGTCTAATAAAGGAGGTGGCACTCTCATACATTTTCTTCAAAATCATAATATATGGAGTATCTATGCCTTGTCTTTCCAGTGCCCGAAACATTGCCTTATGCTGTATGGAGTCAAATGCCTTTTCATAATCCACAAATGCCAGGCATAATGGTGTTTTATATTCATTTGCTTTCTCCATTAGCTGTGATATTACGTGAAAGTGATCCATAGTTGAGAATCCTGTCCTAAAGCCAGCTTGCTCTTTCGGTTGATTCTCATCAAGTATTCTTTCTAATCTGTTAGTAATGACCCTTGTGAACAACTTGTAGATGTGGGATACCAAGCTAATTAGTCTATAATTTCCAATTTCTGATTTATCTCCTTTCTTATGCAGCAAAACTATGATTGCATTATTCCACTGCTTAGGCATCACACCTTTTCTAATGCACTTTGTGAAGAGCCTTGCCAATTTTTGTGTTATGTCTATAAGAATATCGGGTATGTCGTATGTGTTGCTACTTTGCAGTCCATCTTCCCCACCGCTGGCATCATTCTCTCACTCCTTGTATAATTCTCTATAGTAGTCTTCTGCTATTTGAATTATGCCTTCTCTGCTGTTTATAAGTACACCATCGCTATTCTTCAGTTTCAGCATCATTTGTCTTTCTGTATTACTGCTCATGGCTGCTGATTTAAATCCTTTGTTTTCCCTTAATGCTTGTTCTACTTTTCTTGTGTTAAATCTTCTTATGTCCTCTCTGAGTCTCTTTCTAATGGCTTTGCATAACTCAGTATACTCAATTTTTCTCCCTGTCGGTGTTTTTCTTGCTCTTCATTTGTCGTCTTCGGTTCATCATGACAAGTGTTCCTTGACTAATTTTTTCTTCTTTGGATTTCTTTTTCCCTATAGGTTTCTTGGGCTTTATCACTTTCAGAAAGTTGTAATATTCCTCGTCGATATCTTGGTCCTGAGCAGTCTGCAGAAGCTCAAACTTGTTCTTAAGTTCCAATACATACTGCTTTTTCTCCTCCTCTGTTATCTCAAAGACCTTTGTATTATTTACTCGAGTCAGTTTTTTCCTTTCCTTTCCTACATCTATATCAAGTGTACATCTTACCATTCTGTGATCACTTCCAACATTTACCCCGTTCAGGACGGTAACATCATTCACAATATATCTTCTGTTAGTGAGGATGAAGTCGATTTCATTAGTTGTTAATCCATTTGGACTCTTCCATGTCCACTTTCTGTTCACCCTTTTCTTGAAAAAAGTGTTCATTACTGACAGTCCTTGAGATTCTGCAAATTCCACAAGTCTTTCACCTCTTTTATTTCTTTCACCAATTCCAAAATTTCCTGTAGTTCCTCTTTCTGCACTGTTTTGCCTTTTTCCAATCTTAGCATTGAAGTCCCCCATAATAATAGTGTAGTGGGTTTTCTGCTCATCTAGAAGACTCTCAATTTCGGTGTACATTTCTTCAACCTCTTCATCATCATGGCTCGATGTTGGTGCATAAATCATTATAATCTTTAGCTTGTACCTCTTAGAAATCTTGAGTATTAGTCTTGACACCCTTGGTGATGTACTTCTGAATTCCAAAATGTTGTTTTTAAAATCTTTATGGACCAGAAACCCAACTCCACCATCACTCCTTTCACTGTTTCCATTGGTGTACAGCAGATTTCCACTTGATAAACTTATAAGTGATTCATTTCTTCTTCTTGTTTCAGCCAAACCAAAGATATTCCATTCACATTTTCTAATTCCTTTTCCAGCTCTAATATCCTGTCTTCACTGATGAGTGATCTTACGTTATAACAGGGCAAGTTCAGTTTCCGTGCATGGCAGCCTGATCGTACCCAGAGATTCTTAGCACCCTCTGCTTCCACTCTGATCCTCTCGCTGCCGTAAGAGGGAGAGTGAAAGCTGCCGGGGACTGAGGGCCATTTGCTTTGTTGTGCTGTCATATGCTGGAGGGTTTGGTCTTTTCCTCTTCACGCTGACCAGGCATCTTGAAGAGAACCACTCTACATGTTCGTTGCCACCTAAGTGACGTAACAGGGCTTACCATCGAGAAGGTGTGCATGAGTGGATTTTAGGGAGACAGGCCAACTGGACTTCTCCTAAATCTTCTGTAATAGAGAGATATTGGATCCATCAGTGTTTTAGGCTGAGTGTCTGATAACACACAGGATACCTGTTCCCCTCTAAGCTTAGCTTTCAGTGATGCTTGCGGGGTGATACCATGTGCCAACCTCTCGCCAGATTAGCTGACATTCAGAATCGCTGCTGAGACTGAATCTCCTCTCATCAGTAAAGAATACCTTATCCCATTGCACTGCTGTCCAGTCGTTGTGTTCGATGCACCACTGTAAACAGTGTCTCCAATGGGCAGGTGTTAAAGGGACACACAGTATACTGGCCGTTGGGCAAACAGTCCACCTTTGTGGAGTCGCCTGGCCACAGTAAACCGCGATATCCTGCATTCTGTGCAGCTGGTTTGCAATGGATCCTGCTGTCTGGTGTCAGTTCCTCTTGGCCTGTAGGAGTATATAGCGGTCATCATCAGGCATTTTGTTTGATTTTGTGGTTGTAACCTTTAGAAATAGTGTTGGTCCTTAAGTTTTACACACCCGTGTAGTATATCAACTGGTAGTTATCTCTTAATACATCCTGATATTCACTCCTCATATAGACATCCCTCTGCTGTTCTCACTAGACAAGCTGCCCACCTTTGGCCCTTTTCTCTAGTTGCATCCTCCACCTAAGCACAACATTCCAAATGTCTCTCTCTAATGGCTCATATAATGGAATAAGAATCATGTCCCCTGTAGATGTAAATATACAATAAATTCATTGATAAGATACAAAGCACCTTCCTGGTCATCTAGTAACAGTGCATGGCTACCCTTACAGCTGATGGTATCATAACATTTAAGTCTCTCTCCTCATTTACATCTTTCATCTCCCCCCCCCTCAAGGCAGCCAGGAAAGCCCATGGTGTCCTACTGACAATTTATCGAACACTATCCTGTAGAGATGGAGGTCATAGTTGTCCCCCTATATAAGACAATTGTAAGACTGTGTTTGGAATACTGTGTATATGTTGAATGTATGGAGACATCTGAAAAAAAGACAATGAGCTTCTTGAAAGGGTCCAAAGACTGGCAACTCACATGGTAAGATCAGCAAAAGGGGCAACCATATGAGGAAACACTGATTATGTGGGCTACAAAGCTTAGCAACCAGGCACCTAGGAGGTGACCTGATTGAGGTTAGTAAAATGAATGAAGGCGGAATTTTCATTGTTATAGAGAATTCCAGAACTCGGGGGTATAAATCCAAATGACAGGAGGAAGAGATTCAGACTAGATTGTAGGAAGTTTTCTTTTATCCAGCAAGTCATTCATTGCTGGAACAGGTTGCTTTCACTGGTAGTTGAGGCTGACAGTTTGAATAAATTCAAAAGTCAACTAGATAGTTACCTATGTGGGGGGAAAGCAAATAATTTGTTTTTTTTTTATCTACTTGTTTTTTTGGGTTTTTTTTCCAGCCAGTGCAGCAAAAGCCTGTGGCTTCCTTGCACTGTATGGCTATTACTATTGGATTATTTTTCAAAAGTAGCATCCCATTTGGCACCATTAAAATGACCAGCGATAAAACTTGTTGAAATCATTAAGAAGCAGCTCAGCATAGCTTATGGTTCTTTGCTAGTCATTATAATTTGACCATGGGAAACTCCTAATTTAAATACACCAAAAAATTTCGCCCAACCTTTTAGGCACTTCAGAAACAGGCTTTCAGCGTCAACCCCATATTAGTGCTTTAATGTAAGTGATTTAAAATCAACCACGGTCGTTCCAATTTTATTTTAGGTCCTAGCCACTAAAATCCCAGGAAAGTAAGTGGCAGGACCAGCCAGAGTACAATTGACTCAATGGTAACACCCGGCTAGCCTCCACATGGCGAGGTATGGACAACGTCTGGTCCCATTAGGGGCCTGGCAGCCAATAAGCCGGATAAACAATGGGCACAACATATAACACTACTCATGACCCACACACTTCTAAATCTCTGGCTTTGACAGGGTACTGTCACCGATACATAGAACATTCACGGAGATGGGAGAAATCCCAGGAGCCGCTAGACCCTCAATATACCTCATACCTGGATTAGAGATATAAAATCATATGGGTCTTAAAAAAAATCATGACAAATTATGCTCAACTGTTTTTGGTCTTCACCTTTAGATGTAAGAATAATGCATTGCCATGAAGCTGGATTCAGCAATCACACAACAGAAAGAAGTTTATACTTATAAACTTCAGTGATCAATTAAATATCATTCTGACATTTTTGATCATTAAATGTCAAAATGCTAGTTTTGACATTAAATGATTGAATTATGGAACTGCACATTAATCACAATTTTTCTTAAATTTTCCAAATTTATTGTAGTTATTTATTGTATTTATTTCAGTTACCTCTATGCTATCATAGATGTCTGCATCTAGCATTCTTATAATCTTAGCAGTAAATGTCATACAACATAGTACTTTCCATGCCACACAGATGAGTGTAAACAAAACATAAATACTACTTCCATCATGAAAGATAATAATCTTCCCTAACACCTTCCTCCCTATCTCACTACTCCATAAACCCCTGCGAATAGCAGGGGTTACGTTCCTGAGAAATACCACGAATACCAAAAACGTGAATACTGAGTTATGGCTCCCATAGTAATAAAGGGGTTCCGTTCCAAAGTATGAAATATATAAGAAAAACTAGTCTAAAATTTTGTCTATGTATGTATTATATGTACTTTCATAATATGACTATGTACATAGACAGTACATAGTGAAATGCAAGCATAAGGCATAGAAATGAAAATAAGAAACAATTTAATATTGAATGTAATATTTATTAGATATTTCAAACAAATCTTTCAATCCAGCGCCTTTGCTATCACCAGTTTCGCTAAAGTGTTGATAAAGGTGTTTTTGCCTTTTCACGAATGATGAGTGAACTTAAGGGAATTTTATTTTGAGTTTGGACTTCTATCCACAGATTTAAAGCTTTTTCCATTTTTTTTTAATTTAACATCACGAGTTACAGAGCAAATTTTTGAAGCAATTAGCGTGTTTTTACGGACACTACGGCGGATTTTTTATTCCGATTTCTTGATTGATCGTACCATTGACTTATTGATTTTATAAGTTTTGCCACTGACGAGACACTTTCACCATTAGAAATTTTGTCTAATAACTGAATTTTATTCGCTAATGTCATCACCTTCTTTGATCTTTTCACAATTCCCTTGTTATTCGTAGCCATATTTTTGTAGGGATTAGAAAAGAATTTGTCCACAATAAAGTCACTTTCTTCCGTTAACACGCTCGAAAAAGTCTGTTTACACTAACACACTGCAAAACGGTAGATTTTTCACTTTTGTATCAATTTATAAATTGATAAATTTATTCAATTTATAAGCATATAAATTAAAAGCAAAGCACGAAACCTTCCATGACAAGCGCATAGCACATACTGAACAAGGATTAGCGAGAAACATCCACGCTGCGATTTTGTCACCCCTCTCCCCCACACCCACTGAGCACTGTTTTGACCAGGAAAGATGATTTTAGCCACGCCCATGTTTTTTTATGGTGGAAAATGTTCACGGCGGTTTAAAATTCACATTTTTTTAGGTTTAATTTTATATTAAATCAGCAACCGCAAATACCTGGGGTTTACTGTACTGTGTTCTGTGGAACCTTAGAGTACCATCAGAGGAATCTCAGGGGTTCTTAACTGTTTTGTTATTATTTTTTTTTTCATCTAATTTGTACATATACCTGTTAATGTTTTTAAATATACTCCAATATGTTTAAAAACTGGGTTTACGAAAGAATAAATCTACGGCCCAAAATGGCTGAAAATCATTGTTCTATGACATTAAAACAATTGAAAGAGAAAACATAAGTAGCATTACATTGCATTACCAGTAATCTCCCATGAATGAAAATTAAAAGTTCATTAAAATTGCAAAATGTCATACTAGCTAGCAACTGGAACTACTGCATAAAAATTTCTGCAAATGTGGGTGAGCTAAAGTGTGCAGCAACAAATGAAGGGAATGTTTCCATAAATATGTGAATGACAAAGTGCAGCATAAACAACTACCCCCTTTAAATTAAAAGATAAATATAAAATCTGGAAAATGTCTATCAAAAGTATGTTGCAATGGGCGAAAAAAAAAAAAAAAAAAAAATTTCGAAACAGATTTTTCTTCTGTTCACAGAAATATTTATCCTAATAAAAAAAAAAAAAATTCATATGAAGTATATTTATAAAAAAATAAAAAAAACAAACAGACAACATCGAAAATACCTGTGGGCGAAAAAGTTTCATAGTAGTAATACGCCCATATATGCCAATCTCTTTTAAAGGTCGTAATCCTTCAGGAGTAACAACATAAATTTCTAGACGGGTATTCTTGGCAAGAATTAAATTTAAATCATCTGGAGAAGTAAAGTTCCCTGAAAAAGAAAAGGGAAAAACTGAATTAAAATAAATGAAACTAAATTCTTTCAGAATATTAATCAAATGAAACAAAACTGCGTTAACCAAATGAAATACAATGCTTACTCAAAGTATTTTATACATTCATTAGTGCAAAATACATACAGCTGTACTTCCTGCATATATTGTGCTTTAAATGTGCTTACTGTTTAAATGTGCTTGCAAAGGATGAAACCTTTGCAAGCACATTTAAACTATTTAAGGTCTTTTTGAGAATTCGTCAAAAAATCAATATAGAGTTTAGCTGTGACATTCAAAACAGTTAAAAAAAAAAAAAAAACTGTTAGACACCAAGTTTCACTGTTTATATTAACTCCATGCTATTATTATATCACATACTTTTAATTTTGACAAACTAAAAAAAGTGTGCAACTTTTTTAAATTTTAATCTCTCTTTCTCTTCTACATTTTAGTCTTCTAACTTCAATGAAAAAATTATAGTATAGAGGTAACTTTCATATACAGGGTATCCACAAACTCTCCTTTACAAAATTAAAACATTACTGTGTGAACAGGTACCTGATGCAAACCTGAAGCTACTTCCAGGTGATAAAGGATGTCTTCAAGTTTTTATTCACCAACCAGAAAATCCATGCATATTTTTATGGTTAGTTCAATATGGTGCAGTCTGCCAGTGCTGTTATGCATAAATTTCAAACACAGTTTAAAAAGAAGCCACTGAGTAAACCTACAGTTTTGCAATGGTATAGAACACTCAAAGGATGCCTGTTTGCAATCATCCTAGCTGAGGTGGTAGACAAACATAAGTTAATGAGGACACCGTGGAGCTGGTTTCAGGAAGTTTTACACAAAACCCAGGGAAATTCACATGACGTGCCAGTCTTAAGCTTAACATGTCAAAATAAATAGCATGTAATGTGCTACATTGCCATTTCAGGATGAAACCAAAAAAAGTTAAAGCTAGTAGAGAAGCTGTCAGTTGATGTCAAAACCAAGAGGATGGAATTTTGTTTAAAAACCATACCATTTGTAACCACTAGTACTATCTTTCAGTTCATTATGTTCTATCTATGTTCAACTTAATACAGCAGATTGCCACATTGTCATTCCCATTTTCCAAAGTCACTGGACGTGGGCACCTTCAGCTTTCAAATTTCTCTTTCTCATGGCTAATAGTGCACTTTCCTTCCATGTTTTTCTATGGCATCCTCGCCTTCTCTTCCCTTGTGGTATCACTCATATATAATTTTAGGCCATCTCACTTCATTCATGTGCAGCAGATGTCCAAACCATCTCAACCTCCTATTTTCTATTTGTTCTATAATATCTTCATCTGCCTGCATACATCTTATTTCCTCATTCGTTATCCTCTCTAGCCTAGAAACCCTAGCACTCCGACGTAGGTAGTCCATCTCTAGGGCTCTAAGCTTCTTTTTGTCACCCTCTTTCAGTGTCCACATCTCACATCCATAGCAAAGTATCGATTCCACTAATGACTGTCCAATATGTTTTTAGTTCTATAGGAGATATTGTTGTCCCACCATATAGAGTTTAGGGCACTAAGAATCTTCCCACTTTGATGAATTCTTGTGTAAACTTCCTCTTTCCCCCAATCCTTCCTTAGTTAATCTACGTCCAAGATATTTGAAAAAGTCAACAGGTTTTAGATGTATAGACTTAGTAACTTTCAATTCATCAGGATGCTCCACTGTGCTTAGGTATTCTGCCTTTGTAAAATTGATATTGAGGCCCCATTGATCATAAGATGCAATTTTCTCAACATGTATTCTAAATCATAAGCTTCTTGTTCAATGATAACCTGATCATCGGCAAAATTTAGATTCCAAAGATATCTGTCATTAATTAACTGCCATTACATAACAGCTTCTTTTCCATTCTTGTAAAGCACATTTCAAGAAAACATTAAACAATAAAGGTGATAGGCTACATTCTTGTCTCAGCTCCTTTGTTGGATAGATTGGGTTCAGTTCATTATGTTGACAGATGTAAATAGGGTCAGCTGTTAGTGTTTAATCTTCACTGAAATATGCTTCCCCAAACTTCTTCAACTACTAGGTGTGTCTCTCTAAAATCCAGCACCTCACAATCACTGAGGTGCTGTATTTTAAAGAGTTTACTGTATATCTGCAACAATAGCATGCACCTAACACTCATTTAATGTATTCAATGCATTCTTGAAACCTAAACATACACTAACAGAACATTAAATTTCCATAAACATAAAACAACTTATGTAACTTGTTGAGATATCTTGATTGTGTGAAGAGTTGTTGCTTTTTTACTATCAGTAGCAGCAATAGCATGAGCCATGGTTCTCAAATATTACTGCTTAAAGGTAAAAATGACCCCATGATCAACAGACTTTTCCTCCCCACCAATGACAGGAACATTCTCATTTTGTTTTCTCTTTTCACTCACAACTGAAACACAAAGTAAAACACACACTTCTACAAGTTACTGTTCTGCTAAAACTATGAAACCTGAGATTAATCCAGCACCTCACAATCACTGAGGTGCTGTATTTTAAAGAGTTTACTGTATATCTGCAACAATAGCATGCACCTAACACTCATTTAATGTATTCAATGCATTCTTGAAACCTAAACATACACTAACAGAACATTAAATTTCCATAAACATAAAACAACTTATGTAACTTGTTGAGATATCTTGATTGTGTGAAGAGTTGTTGCTTTTTTACTATCAGTAGCAGCAATAGCATGAGCCATGGTTCTCAAATATTACTGCTTAAAGGTAAAAATGACCCCATGATCAATAGACTTTTCCTCCCCACCAATGACAGGAACATTCTCATTTTGTTTTCTCTTTTCACTCACAACTGAAACACAAAGTAAAACACACACTTCTACAAGTTACTGTTCTGCTAAAACTATGAAACCTGAGATTAGCATTAGCAGAGGCACATGATGCAAGAAAGCAAGCTTATACAGCACCCACCAAAAAAAAAAAAAAAAAACTTTCCCATTTTGCCCATCCGGTCACTCCAAATGTTTGTCTAGTTCAGCCTTAAAATTTATTTAAGTTATCAACTTTCACAACAACAGATGGAAGTCCGTTCCAGAAATCAACCACCTGCTGGCTAAAGGCAAACTTCCGCACATCTATTCTACTACTGTCTTTCCTCAATTTGAATTTTTAGGTATAACACTACCCTCCATGCAGTGATCACAATTTGCCAATTGTGATCACTGCATGGAGGGTAGTGTTATACCAGTTTCCATATCATTCTCAGCAGAAAATGCTACAAGATGTTATTTTGGTTACAACCTTACCCACCCAGATACAGCATGAGGATTGCATGATAAGAACCTTGTTAATCCTAGATAGGAGGGCCTCTGCAAAGTTCTTGGATGAAAATTTGGTCAGCATAGTCTATCTAGTTGGGAGAGGAATCTGCTCAGTATAGACAGAATTCACTCAAACAGAGGAGTTGTAAGGGTCAGAGATGTTGCTAAATGATAAAGGGACAAGAGTTACTGTAAAGATGGAGATTGGTGACACAGGCCAAAATCCCTGCACCAATTAAAGCCATCCTGTTCAGACAAATGGTAACTCGAAAATCAGTATAGGAAATACATGTTCTGCTAGGAGTTCTACTAATACAGTAGAAGAGAACTCAACGCTGGAACTAAGGAGAAAATAATGGAGAATTATTAAAGCATTATTCAGAAAATCTATCTAATTGAATATCCATTTGGAGAATTCCCTTGAGAAAACACTGCCATAAACAACTACATAAGATTTGTTAGAGATAAAAAAAAAATGTAAAAAGAAAGTCACAAATATGTGAGACTGAATTCCACTCTCACATACTTGCATACTAATTCTAGAAATAGAAATATAGTTAATAAATTTTATAAATTTGAAGCACTGATTACTTAATGCTAATATAATAAGAATATTGGAAACATGATACCATTCTGATATCTTGGATGTGAAATTTAAATGTAAGTACAGCTTGTACAGGTAAGGCAAATGGGGAGGAGAAAGCACATAGATTCAAGAAAAGTATATCCATTGCATGAAGGAATAACATTAAATCAGTAGAAATACCTATTATATAAAGGCAATAACACTATCTTTTATGGGGGGGGGGAAGCTCAACCATTTTCACTAAAATTGCAATTTGTGGAGAGGCCACTGCATAGTAGCAGCAGTAGTAGTTGGATCTTGGACAAGCGAGAAGATAGCAGTCTATATCAACTTGTTAAGGATGCCAAGCAGCAAACAAGAGAATCAATATGAGGATCAATATTCTTCATCATTTGATGCTAAATACGGTCGATCTGCCACCCCGCACTGGACCAGCGTGGCAGATTATGGTCCTTTCCCTCAGTCTGAATTGTTGAGGAGGCTTCCATTCTGCAGTGGGTTGATAATGGCTGCGGTTAACTTTATCAACCATTAAAAACATTCAATTTAAGGAGATAATTAAATGGCAGTGACCATAACATTTTGGTATGGGAAGT
Source organism: Mastigoproctus giganteus (assembly GCF_048544385.1). Taxonomy (NCBI): domain Eukaryota; kingdom Metazoa; phylum Arthropoda; class Arachnida; order Uropygi; family Thelyphonidae; genus Mastigoproctus; species Mastigoproctus giganteus. The sequence continues at coordinate 221,432,255 of NC_143584.1, forward strand.
AACCAAGGAAATTAAGTTATTCAGGGTAAATGGAAGGGATTATATATTAGCCTTAGATACTCTGTTTGAATTCACTCAAACAGAGTGTCACATCACAGTATCTAGATTTACTCTATAATTCTAGATACCACACCATTTCCCTCTTTTAAAATATGAAAAAACAAAGTGGAAACCGAAATGAACAAAAAATAGGAATAGCTGTAGATCATTAAAACATCCTGTTTAATGTGGAATATATAAAGTAGTTTTCAATCAGGTTATTCAAGTGAGCCAGACGAAGGCAGATTAAGAACAATGTGACAAAAAGGACCAAGACTATTATTATTATTATGCTTACATACCACATAGTGCCTGTGGTAATATTAGCAGTGGCAAATGATGCAAGGAAACAAGCTTATGCTGCATTGGCCAAAAAAAAAAAAAAAAACCCACCTCATCTATAACAGCAGTTCCCAACCGGCGGTTTGCTAGTGTTCCGGGGGAGTGCACAAAAAATTTTGCAATGTAGTCTGCTTAGATTTACATAGGTATATTTTTGTAAACTACAAAATATTTTAATATTAATTTATGCGGTTCAGTTTGAAATTTATATTTAGTTGTGGTTTTGATCACGTGCCCTTAGCGAGTATGCGGAACAGAATGTTAGTAGGGGGGAAGATTGGGTGAGATATTTTATAATAAAAATTCCAAAATATTATATGATTTCAGAGAATATAGGCTTAGTGGTTTACGATAAACATGTTATGTTGAAAGAGGTTCATGAGTCAAAAAAAGGTTGGAAACTGCTGATCTATAATAATTTGTCTAATTCTTTATTAAATTTATTTAAACTACCCACTTCAACAACTTCAGATGAAAGTTTGTTTCAAAAATCAACCATTCTCTGGCTAAAAGGAAATTTTCACAAATCTATCCTGTATTCATCCTTTTTCAAATTTAACTTTAGATGTGCTCATACAAAGAGTAAGGATGTGTTTAGCATTAGCAGAGGCATGTGATGCAAGAAAGCCAACTTATATAGCATCAGCAAAAAAAAAAAAAAACCTTCCCATTCATTCCAAATGTTTGCCTAGTTCTGCCTTGAATTTATTTAAGCTATTAACTTCTACAACAACAGATGGAAGTTTGTTCCAGCAATCAACAACCCGCTGGCTAAAGGCAAACTTCCACACACACACACATCTATTCTACAACTGTCTTTCCTCAGTTTGGATCTATGCCCCCTCAGATTTGTAATCTAAGCAAGAGGAAGAATCCCATCAGCATTGATGCCTGCACAATCCATTCAAGGCCTTATACACCTCAATCACATCAACTTGCAGAACTTAAGCCTTCCTTGGTAACAGCAACCCTTTTTTCCACTAACTAATCTTGTTCCCTTCTCTGTATTCATTCCAGTAGCTCTATATCTTTCCTAAAATGAGGCCTCCAGACCTGTATGCAGTATTCAAGGTGTGGCCTGACCATTGCCTTATAAAAGGAGATAATCACCTTCTTATTCCTGCTCGCAAAATTCCTGTATATCATTCACAAGCCCCATGACTGACTCTGGCAGCTTATCTGCACTGCTCAGAAAACTTCATATCTGACTGCACAATTACCACAAGGTCTCTTTCATTCTCCACTACCCTGAGTGTAACACCACATAGTTAGTACATTTCTCTGGGGTTACTGCTACCCCATATGCAGTACTTTGCATTTGTCAATGTTAAACTTCTCTTGCCGCTTCTAAGCCCATCTACCCAACTTTTCCAGATCCTGTTGCAGCAGCCTACTGTCATTACTGTTATTAACAACCCTGCCAACCTTTGTATCACTGCAAACTTTGACATTAAGCTTGATATACCTTCATCAATATAATTGATACATATACAAAATAACTATGGGCCCAACACCGAACCCTGAGGGACACCACTAATAACATCAGTCCACTTACAGTAGTAAAAAAAACAAAAAAAACTGCAGGCATTATCAACCCACTGCAGGATAGAAGCCTCCTCAACAATTCATGCTAAGGGAAATGGACCATAATCTGCCACGCTGGTCCAGTGCGGGATGGCAGATCGACCGTATTTAGCAGTCAGTAGCTTGAACCCCGGTCTACTCAAAGAGCATGTGTTACTGCACTGCCGCTCCTGACCACTCGGCTATGGAGGCCTACTTACAGTAGTACCCATTGATTACCACTCTGTCTTTTCCCACTCTACCATCCTATTATCCATTGTAGCAACTTGTCCTTAATACCCTACTGATCCAATTTTTATAGCAGTCTTCCTCATGCAACAGTATCAAAAGCTTTATTGAAATCCAAGTATAAGATATCAAAATTATTTTTTGCATCCAGTTCCTTTGTAACCATGTCATAGTATCCAATCAAATTGGTCAGACAAGACTTCCCCTTGACAAACTCATGCTGTCTCTGAATTATTACTGCTGTCTTGTCTAGATGATCCTGCAATGCTTCTTTAACCAGTGACTCCTTTATTTTCACTGGAATAGAAGTCAAACTAACAGGTCTGTAATTACTCGTGTCACCCTTTGATCCCCCTTTGTGAATTGGATATACATTTGCACATCTTCAGTCCTTGGGGACTTTCCCCAAGTCCAAGGATGCTCTCATGATTATAGCTAAGGGTTTGCTTACCTCCTTTGCCACCTACTTTAATATAACTGGATAGATTCCATCTACCCCAGGTGCCTTTATTATGTTTAACTTCAACAATTTCTCCTCCTCTTTTCTCTCAGTTATTACAAAATCATTTAACTGCCTGTTAGAGTTTGATAAACATCTGGCCCTCTCCTCATTGAATAACTCCTCATGTGTGAATGTAGATGCAAAATACTCATTTAGTTCGGCAGCTATCTGAGAATGATCATCTACAATCAAACCACTGATATCAAGTGGACCAATCTGATTCATCTCCTTCCTTTTAGAGTTTATATAAGTAAAGAAGTCTTTGCTGTTTTTCTTTGCATCCTTTGCCAAAGATTTTTCATAATCTGCCTTCGCTTGCATAACCTCTTTGTGACTTGATTACAGACTAGCTTGTATCTACCATAGGCTTCTGTGTCACCTCACAATTTATGTGTCTCCCATGCATTTTTCTTCTCTGCCATGAGTCTCATTAGTTCATCTGACATCCATTTGGGCTTAAACCTAGATCAGTATATTAAACCTAGAAAGGTTGAGCAGATGGGCTGAGAGGTGGCAAATGAAGTTTAACATTGACAAATGTAAAGTACTACATATGGGAAACAGCAACCCCAGAGCAACATATCAACTCTGTGGTACTACACTGACAGTGGTAGAGAATGAACAGGACCTGGGGATAATTGTGCAGGCAAATATGAAGTTCTCTGAGCAGTGCAGACGGGCTGCAAGAGTAGCTCATGGTGTCTTATCAATGATATACAGGAATTTTTCTAGCAGGGATAGGGAGGTGATTATTCCCTTGTATAAGGCAATGATCAGGCCGCACCTTGAGTACTGTATACAGGTCTGGAGGCCTCATTTCAAGAAGGATGTAGAGCTGCTGGAACGAGTACAGAGAAGGGCAACAAGGTTAGTGAATGGAACGAAGAGTTGCTCTTACGAAGAAAGGTTTAAGTTTTGCAAATTACAGTGTCTGGAGACTAGGCACCGGCGAGGTGATCTGATAGAGGTGTACAAAGCCTTGTATGGTTTGAGCATGCTCAATGCTGATGGGATACTGCCTATTGCTCAGAATAAACACCTGAAAGGGCATAAATTCAAATTGAGGAAAGACAGATGTAGGATAGATGTGCGGAAATTTGCCTTTAGCCAGCGGGTAGTTGGTTGATTTAAATTTAATTTAAGGCTCAGCTGGACAGGTATTTCGAACGAACGGAGGGGTGAAGTGGAAGGGTTTTTTTTTTTTTTTTTTGGCTGATGCTGCATAAGCTTGCTTTCTTGCATCATATGCCTCTACTAATGCTAACAGTAGACTTTTCCTTTTGTGGGAGAATACAATAGCAATTCTTGAGGGTAGGTTTCTCCATTTACTTTGGTGGAATGGAATACATTCTTTGAGCAGAACCGGGGTTGGGTTTTTGTATGTTTGCTTCGAATTGGTAAAAGGTCCATCCCAGTGCTAACATTCTGATGGACAATCCAGAATGATATTTCCTCGTTATTCAATGTGGTCCATAAACTTAAGTCATTATCTCTGAAATCACTAGTAGCATAAACAGTCGGTATTTTTGTTTCTACAATGCTAGGGTTTTCGCTGAAATCATTTCCTTTGTTTTCCAAGTCTTTATGATGGTAATGAGCTTGAACTACTTCTTTTGGTGTAACTATCTTGTGGCATGTTCCTTCAGCACCTTGTATTAATTCTTTGGTTGTAGGTCCTGTCACTTCCTTGTCACTTTCTCCAGACGTTTCTGAACTTGTAGTGGTAGTTACTGACAACAGTTCTCCTTGAAGTTTTTGGGAGGCTGTGTTCTGTATATAAACTGGTTGTTCTTCAGTCTGCTCAGTGTAGTCTACTTGATTTTCTTGTTTGTAAACACGAGTGTTCTGTATAGTTTGGACACAGAATGGGTTTGTTAAGGGGAAGTCTTGGCTGACCACTACTGGATATAAAAAATAATTTTGATATCATATACTTGCTGTATAAGCCTGCAAAAAAGCAGGCTTATACAGCATCAGCCAAAAAAAAAAAAAAAAAGCAAATGACATATGTAAACCCTAAGCCACAATTATGAGGGCATTCTTGGACTCAGGGGATGTCCTTACAGAAGGGAAATGTAGTAATAGTAGTGGTGGCATGTGATGCAAGAAAGCAAATGTATGAGCTTATGCAGCATCAGCCAAAAAAAAAAAAAAAAAATCACACCATTCCCTCCAAATGCCTGTCCAGTTCCTCCCTAAATTTATTCAACCTATCAACTTCCACGACAGATGAAGTTTGTTCCAGCAATTAACCACCCGCTGACTAAAGGCAAATTTCCGCACATCGAATCTATATCTCTCTTTACTTAATTTGAATTTATGCCCCCTTAGGTTCGTAATCTGAACAAGTGGAAGGATCCCATCAGAATTCAGCGTGCTGAACCCATTCAAGGCCTTATACACCTCAATCAGATCACCGCGCAGGTGCCTAGTCTCCAGCCACTGCAATTTGCAGAACTTAAGCCTCTCTTGATAAGAGGATCCCTTCATTCCCCTCACCAATCTCGTTGCCCTTCTCTGTACACGCTCAAGTAAATCTACATCCTTCCTAAAATGAGGCCTCCAGACCTCTACGCAGTACTCAAGGCGTGGCCTAACCATTGCCTTATACAGAGGGATAATCACCTCCTTTTCCCTGATAGCAAAATTCCTATATATCATTGACAAAACCCCATGACCTGCCCTGGCAGCCTGTCTGCATTGCTCAGAAAACTTCATATCTGCCTGCACAATTACTCCCAGGTCTTTTTCATTTTCTACCACCTTAAGTGTAGTACCACACAGTTGGTACATTTCTCTGGGGTTACTTCTACCAATATGCAGTACTTTGATGAATTTGAGGTATTACTCAAAACATCAAAGGCAGATATTGTTGGGATATCAGAGACGTGGTGTCACACAGATATAAGGAATGCAGAACTGGAATTTGGGGAGTACAACGTCTACAGAAAGGATAGACAGGATAGGAAGGGAGGAGGGGTTATGCTATTAGTTAAAAAACACATAAAATCCAAGGAAGTGAAGCCAGTTGACATCGCTGGACAGTGCAGTGTTGAGTCAGTTTGGTGTGACATAAGCAGAGGTAAATCAAAATTGAGAGTAGGAGTGTGCTATAGGCCTAATGACTCTGATGAGTATAATAAGATACTGTACAGGGAAATAGAATGGGCCAGTAAATCAGAGAGTCTTATAATGGGGGATTTTAATTTCCCAGATATTGACTGGAATTTGTGGGTTGGTCACTCACACACTAGCAAGGCTTTTGTGGATTTATTGGATGATTGTTTTCTACACCAGCATGTTCGGGAGGCAACTAGAGGGAGTAATACTCTTGATCTGATTATCAGTAGTGATTCTTCATGCATTAGGAATCTGCAGATAAATGAACCACTGGGTGGCAGTGATCACAGTGTGCTGAAGTGGGATTTACTCAAGGAGGTAACTACCATCAGAGGTAAAGGGAAGGGTTTTTGCTTTCGTAAAGGCGACTATGCTGGTCTGAGAGAGTATTTAAATTCTATACAGTGGGACCAACTGATGATGTTACCAACAGCAAATTCAAAATGGGAAGCATTCAAGGAACTAATCTTGGAAGCTACCAGGCTTTACATACCAACCAAGAAATATTGTTCAAGGTTCAGGCCAAAATGGTTGTCAGATGAACTAATGAGACATATGGCAGAGAAGAAAAATGCATGGGATACATACAAATTAATGGGTGACGTGGAAGCCTATGATAGATATAAGTTGGTCTGTAACCAAGTCACAAAGGAGATTAGGCAGGCAAAGGCAGATTATGAGAAATCCTTGGCAAAGGATGCAAAGAAAAACAGAAAAGAGTTCTTTACCTATTTAAACTCAAGAAGGAAAGGGATGAATCAGATTGGTCCACTGGATGTTGATGGTTCAACAGTTGAGGATCCAGCTCAGGTGGCTAACAATCTAAACGAGTATTTTGCATCTACATTCACACATGAGGAGTTATTCAGGAAGGGGAATGTCGTAGGTGAAGTAAACATTGGCAGTGAGCTAGATGATTTTCTAATAACTGAGAGGAAAGTGGAGGAGAAATTGTTGAGGATAAACATAAAAAAGGCACCCGGGGTGGATGGGATCTATCCAGTTATATTAAAGGAGGCAGCAAAGGAAGTAAGCAAACCCCTAGCCATAATTATGAGAGCTTCTTTGGACTCAGGGGAGGTACCCATGGACTGGAGATGTGCAAATGTAACCCCAATTCACAAAGGAGGATCAAAGGCTGACACAAGTAATTATAGACCTGTTAGTTTAACTTCGGTTCCAGGAAAATTAATGGAGGCACTGGTTAAAGAAGCACTGCAGGATCATCTGGACAAGAATTCATTATAGCTCAAACACAGCATGGGTTTGTTAAGGGCAGGTCTTGTCTGACCAATTTGATTGGATACTATGATGTAGTCACAAAAGAACTGGATGCAGGGAATAACTTTGATATTATATATTTGGATCTTAGAAAGGCTTTTGATACTGTTGCGCATGGAAGACTGCTGCACAAATTGGAGAAGTGTGGCATTCGAGGCAAATTGCTGCTATGGATAAAGGGATGGTTGAGTGGCAGAAGACAGAGAGTGGTAATCAATGGACACTGCTCAACGTGGACTAATGTTATTAGTGGAGTTCCTCAGGGTTCAGTGTTGGGTCCATTGTTGTTTTCTGTATTGATAAATGATATTGATGATGGTGTATCAGGCTTAATGTCCAAGTTTGCAGACGATACAAAGGTTGGCAGGGTTGTTAAGGACACTACTGATACTATGCTGCTACAACAGGATCTGGAAAGGTTGAGCAGATGGGCTGAGAGGTGGCAAATGAAGTTTAACATTGACAAATGTAAAGTACTACATATGGGAAACAGTAACCCCAGATCAACGTATCAACTCTGTGGTACTACGCTGACAGTGGTAGAGAATGAAAAGGACCTGGGGGTAATTGTGCAGGCAGATATGAAGTTCTCTGAGCAGTGCAGACGAGCTGCAAGAGTAGCTCATGGTGTCTTGTCAATGATATACAGGAATTTTTCTAGCAGGGACAGGGATGTGATTATTCCCTTGTATAAGGCATTGGTCAGGCCACACGTTGAGTACTGTATACAGGTCTGGAGGCCTCATTTCAAGAAGGATGTAGAGCTGCTGGAACGAGTACAGAGAAGGGCAACAAGATTAGTGAATGGAACAAAGGGTTGCTCTTACGAAGAAAGGCTTAAGTTTTGCAAATTACAGAGCCTGGAGACTAGGCATCGCCGAGGTGATCTGATAGAGGTGTACAAGGCTTTGAATGGCTTGAGCATGCTCAATGCCGATGGAATTCTTCCTCTTGCTCAGAATAATCACCTGAGAGGGCATAAATTCAAATTGAGGAAGGACGGATGTCGAATAGATGTGCGGAAATTCGCCTTTAGCCAGCGGGCAGTTGGTTTGTGGAATAGACTTCCATCGCTTGTTGTTGAAGTTGATAGCCTAAACAAATTTAAGGCTCAGCTGGACAGGTATTTCGAACGAATTGAGGGGTGAAATGGGAGTAGTGGTTGTTTTTTTTTTTTTTTTTTTTTTTGGCTGATGCTGAATAAGCTTGCTTTCTTGCATCATATGCCTCTACTAATGCTAATGCTAATGCTAATACTTTGCATTTGTCAAGGTTAAACTTCAGTTGCCACTTCTTAGCCCATCTGTCCAAATTATCTAGATCCTGTTGAAGTAGCACACTGCCATTACTGTCATTAACAACCCTGCCAACCTTTGTATCATCTGCAAACTTCGACACTAAGCCTGATATACCTTCATCAATATCATTGATAAATATACAAAACAACAGTGGACCTAACACCGAACCCTGTGGGACTCCACTAATAACATTAGTCCACGAAGAGCAGCACCCATTGATTACCACCCTCTGTCTTCTCCCTCTCAACCACCCCTTTATCCATAGCAGCAATTTGCCTCCAATGTCACACTGCTCCAATTTGTGTAGCAGTCTTCCATGTGCAACAGTATCAAAAGCCTTTCTAAGATCCAAGTATATAATATCAAAGCTATTCCCTGCATCCAATTCTTTTGTGACTGCATCATAATATCCAAGCAAATTGGTCAGGCAAGACTTCCCCTTAACAAAACCATGCTGTGTCCGAGCTATAACTGAAGTCTTGTCTAAATGATCCTGCAGTGCTTCTTTAACCAGTGCCACCATTAATTTTCCTGGAACAGAAGTTAAGCTCACAGGTCTATAATTACTTGTGTCAGCCTTTGATCCTCCTTTGTGAATTGGGGTCACATTTGCACATTTCCAGTCTATGGGTACCTCCCCTGAGTCCAAGGAAACTCTCATAATTATGGCTAAGGGTTTGCTTACTTCCTTTGCTGCCTCCTTTAATATAACTGGATAGATCCCATCCAACCCGGGTGCCTTTCTTGTGTTTATCTTCAACAATTTCTCCTCCACTTTACTCCCAGTTATTTCAAGATTCTGTAGCTTACTGCTAGAGTTGAATACACCTCTGGCATTCCCCTCGCTGAATAACTCCTCATGTGTGAATGTCGATGCAAAATATTCATTTAGTTTGTTAGCTACCTGAGCAGGATCATCAACACTTGACCCATCAATATCAAGTGGACCAATCTGATTCATCCCCTTCCTTCTAGAGTTTACATAAGTAAAGAACTCTTTGCTGTTTTTCTTTGCATCCCTTGCCAAGGATTTCTCGTAATCTGCCTTCGCCTGCCTAACCTCCTTTGTAACTTGGTTGCATATCAACTTGTATCTATCATAGGCTTCTGTGTCATTTGTTAATTTGTAAGTATCCCATGCATTTTTCTTCTCTGCCATATGCCTCATTAGTTCATCTGACATCCATTTTGGCCTAAACCTTGAACAATATTTCTTAGTTGGTATGTAAATCCTAGTAGCTTCCAAGATAAGTTCTTTGAATGCTTCCCATTTTGAATTTGCTGTTGGTAACATCATCAGTTGGTCCCACTGTATAGAATTTAAATACTGTCTCAGTCCATCGTAGTCGCCTTTACGGAAGCAATAACCCTTCCCTTTACCCCTAACGGTAGTTACCTCTTTGAGTAAATCCCACTTCAGCACACTGTGATCACTGCCACCTAGTGGTTCATTTATCTGCAGATTCTTAATGCATGAAGAATCACTGCTGATAATCAAATCAAGAGTATTACTCCCTCTAGTTGCCTCCCGAACATGCTGATGTAGAAAACAATCATCCAATAAATCCACAAAAGCCCTGCTAGTGTGTGAGTGACCAGCCCCCAAATTCCAGTCAATATCTGGGAAATTAAAATCTCCCATTATAAGACTGTCTGATTTACTGGCCCACTCTATTTCCCTGTACAGTTTCTTATTATACTCATCAGAGTCATTAGGCCTATAGCACACTCCTACTCTCAATTTTGATCTCCCAATGCTTATGTAACACCAAACTGACTCAACACTGCACTGTCCAGCGATGTCGACTGGCTTGAATTCCTTGGTTTTTATGTGTTTCTTAACTAATAGCATAACCCCTCCCCCCTTCCTATCTTGTCTATCCTTTCTGTAGACGTTGTACTCCCCAAATGGCAGTTCTGCATCCCTTATATCTGTGTGACACCACGTCTCTGATATCCCAACAATATCTGCCTTTGATGTTTTGAGCAATACCTCAAATTCATCAAATTTATTTACTAAACTCCTAGCATTGGTGTACACGCAAGTATACCTGCACCTGTTTCTATTCTTAGCTACCCTAACATAACCCATGTGTTTACTTGTACCGCAATGGCTCCCAGCAGTCTCTGAAATATCATGCATCTTGTTTTTCAGGCTTCTGCTCATTCTAATAGAAGCAGTGCAAGAATCTCTTTCACCTCTGCCAGTGGCTACTGGCAATCTATTCGTCTTTGTATCCCCCCAAGCTAGCAGTTTTCCGACCCACCTAACACTGCCTCGATAGCATCAGCAAATATTCTTGCACCCTTTCTATTTAAGTGTATCCCATCCCTGTAGAAGCAATCTCTCCTGTTAACAAGTACAGTCCAGGCTGAAAAAAGTCTACCCCTTGAGCCTTGCACAATCTTTCCAGGGCCGAATTGATCGACAAGGCTCTGATCATATACTCCCTCCTATCGTGTCTGGGCAGAATTGCAGACACTTTCAAATTCAACCCTAATTCTCGGCTTTTGTTCAACAGTGACCTGTACTTGTTAAGTAATTCTGCCGGGCTCCTACTCTTAATATCATTAGTGCCAACGTGTACAACTATATCACCTTTTGTGCCCTTAAAAGATGATATTCGCTCTACAACGTCATCAACCTTTGCCCTGGCAGACATACCCTGGTCCTGTTCCAACATACCCTGGTCCTGTTCCAACTTGAGACAGATTCTAGGCACCCCCTCCCCAGTAGCATCGGTCACCAACCTCATTGAAGCTCAACTGAACTGAATTATTCACTACTTGCATCTAAGTTCCATCGGGCTGATATCTACAACTAAACCCGCAGGCAAGATCAATCAATCAGGCTGTGACATTACCTGATTTAGACTTTGAAACCACAGAACCTGAATATCCTTTACATGGGAAACAAGACATTGGTAGACACCTAAAACCAATAACTGAGTTGAGAAATGACAATTTGGATCATGACATCAATCAATTTGGACTTTGGAAGCATCAAGACTGGGCAATTCCTTTCAAGGGAAATCCTCAACTCGACTCACCAAGACAGAGACCATTGGCCTCTTGATGATCTACACTTTTACCCCAGTTCAATCCCTGAACTGGGGTAAAAGTGTAGATCATCAAGAAGCCAATCATCCGCACTCACCTGATGGATTCTTTTCATTTCCATTGTTTCTTTGGAAATGCATCTATTTACAACCCCAAAACTTCTGTCTATCATCCCCCCCCCCAACCAGGCTCGCCTAGTGGTGTATATGGGCAAGTGGGGTACCACCAGGGACCCACAGCCAAGTAGCCAGAACAGGGGCTCACAACTGGTGAGTATGGGCTTGGCAAACCCAGGGTCCTGAGCTGGATATCATCATTCTTCTCTTTCTTGGTGATTCCTCTCTCTCTCTCTAAACTACATAAACCGCACATACACACACACACTTCTGGCATTTTGTTGCAAAACATTTTTGACCTTTTCTTTGTTACAGCTATAACTGAATGGCATGGCTAAACAGTTGAATATTACTGGATAGAATTATGAGTTACTGAAGTGCAAGTCTGAAAGAACATTTATGAAAATAAGCAAAAAACAATGGTAACAAAACAGTGATATTGTCATTGTAATGAGGTGAAACAAACAATAATTTTAAATTCAAGACAAAAAGATAATAAACAGAAATGCTTTGTATCTGATTTTATAAAATAACTCATTTCTGCTATGAAAACAGAAAGTGTCCCAAAATTGCTGTATGTGGTATCTGAAAAGGAATCATGCTTAAAAAATTATCCTAATAATGTTAAACAACTTGCAGTTTTTGCCAGAGATTAAAAACAACTTTCAGAGTTTCTTGTGACTTTGGCAACAAACTGGGGGAAAATCTAAAAGCTGATTAAAAGTAAACAAGATTTCTTTGTAATAGTGTTAAATCTCACTGGCAGTGTGATCTAGTACTGCAACAAAGCTTTCTGAATAAACTACGACAAAGATATCTGAATAGGCTTGTTTTCTAAATGAGACCAAATCTCCCAGTGGTTATATTAACAGGCTATCTGACAATAATATTGAGTTGTAGCACCCCCCCATATACTGTTTTGAAATCCTACAAGCACTGAAAGGAACCCATTCTGAGAAGAAATTATCAGTGATTTTTGCATGAGTAAAGAACAACCATCAAATATGTTTGCTAATCTTGCAAAACTCACTGACAGTAGCTTTATTACTACTAATTTTTCAAGTAGAATTCAACAGAACTTCAGTATGAAGTGCAACAAAGAAACAGATGATTATAAGAGTTTTGTGGTTTTAAGTCACATCACTGGGATAGGGATAATTCACCTACCTGTGCTGGAGCAGTGAACCACTGTGAAACATGCATTTGCCATTGAAACATTATAAAAATAATGATAGCATCATGGCCACTCAATGCTTATTTCACTATTAACTATAATAATCCAGTACATTCCACTCATGCACCCTTAAGAAAGACATGGATTAAGAACTTTGGGGAAAGTGGTTCTGCACCAAAAAAAGAAAATGTAAGTATACTGCTATCGAGATTATCCTTGAACAGAGTCTACAACATTCTGCATGTCACTACGCAATATTGTTAAACGTATCAGACAGAAGTTTATGATGCACTCTGCATACAATTTAAATATTCAACCATATAAATACAGAGAATGCACAGATTGCAAGACTATTTGCATTCACTGCTCAAATTTTTGCCATCAACTCCTGGCTCTTCTTCAACAACAATGAAGATTTATTTACAAGAATTAAGAGGAGTTTATGAGTGATGAAGCACATTTTCATCTTTCCAGATTTGCTAATACACAATTTTAGTATTGGTCAGACAAACATTTCCATTTACCGCAACCAAAAACCTTTGCACAATGTCAAGGTTACAGTATTATGTGTGCAACACTCTTTTGGCATTAGACTTTACATCCTCAAGAGTAACGATGAAATTACAACAATTATTACATCTGCTTACTATGTCATCAGCAAAATCAAGACATTTTTGGTGCAGGAATTAATATCCAAATTGCTCAAGGTAATGATGATGTATAGTTTCAGATGGAGCAACTTCTCATTTCAGCATTAGCATAGGCATATGATGCAAGAAAGCAAGCTTACACAGATCCAAAAAAAAAAAAAAAAACACTCCCATTTCACCCCTCCATTCGTTCCAAATACCTATCCAGCTCAGCCTTAAATTTATTTAGGCTATCAACTTGCACAGCTAAATATGGAAGTCTATTCCACCAATCAACTACCCACTAGCTAAAGGCAAACTTCCGCACATCTACCCTACAACTGACTTTCCTCAATTTGAATTTATGCCGCCTCAGATGATTATTCTGAGCAAGGGGAAGGATCCCATCAGCATTAAGCATGCTCAAACCATTCAAGGCTTTATACACCTCAATCAGATCACCTCGCAGGTGCAGATTCTCCAGACATTGTAATCTGCAAAACTTAAGCCTTTCTTCATAAGAGCAACCCTTTGTTCCATTCATTAATCTTGTTGCCTTTCTCTGTACTTGTTCCAACAGCTCTACATCCTTCTTAAAATGAGGCTTCCAGACCTGTATACAGTACTCAAGGTGTGGCCTGACCATTGCCTTATACAAGGGGATAATCAGCTCCTTATCCCTGCTAGAAAAATTCCTGTATATCATTGACAAGACACCATGAGCTACTCTTGCAGACCATCTGCACTGCTAGAAAACTTCATATCTGTCTGCACAATTACCTCCAGGTCCTTTTCACTCTATACCACAGTCAGTGTAGTACCACAGAGGTGATAAGTTACTCTGGAGTTACTGCTTCCCATATGTAGTACTTTACATTTGTCAATGTTAAACTTCATTTGCCATTTCTCGGCACATCTGCTCAACTTTTCTAGATCCTGTTTTTCATTAGATCCTGTTGCAGCAGCGTACTGTCATTAGTGTCCTTAACAACCCTGCCTACCTTCATATCGTCTGCAAACTTGGCCATTAAGCCTGATATACCACCATCAATATCATTTATAAATACAGAAAACAACAATGGACCTAACACTGAACCCTGGGGGACTCCACTAATAATATTAGTCCACAAAGAGTAGTGTCCATTAATTACCAATCTCTGTCTACTCCCACTCAACCATCCCTTTATCCATAGCAGCAACTTGCCTCCAATGCCCCACTGCTCCAATTTGTACAGCAGTCTTCCATGTGCAACAGTATCAAAAGCCTTTCTAAGATCCAAATATATGATATAAAAGTTATTCCCTGCATCCAGTTCCTTTGTGACCACATCATAGTATCCAATCAAATTGGACAGACAAAGACTTCCCCTTAAAAAAAACCATGCTGTGTCCAAGCTAAAACTGGAGTCTTGTCTAGATGATCCTGCAGTGCTTCTTTAACCAGTGCCTCCATTAATTTCCCTGGAACAGAAGTTAAACTAACAGGTCTATAATTATTTGTGTTGCCCTTTGATCCTCTTTTGTGAATTGGGATCACATTTGCACATCTCCAGTCTATGGGTACCTCCCCTGAGTCCAAGGAAGCTCTCATAATTATGGCAAAGAGTTTGCTTTCTTCCTTTGCTGCCTTCTTTAATATAACTGGATAGATCCCATCCACACTGGGTGCCTTTTTTATGTTCATCTTCAACAATTTCTCCTCCACTTTCCTCTCAGTTATTACAAAATCATTTAGCCCACTGCCAGCAGCTCACATCTGGTGAGTATGGGCTTGGCACTCCCAGGGTCCTGAGCTCAATATCATCATTCTTCTCCTTCTTGGCGATTCCCTTCTACTTCTGTCTCTCTCTCTCTCTCTTCTCAGAGTAACTCAAAAAATTTTTTTGGCTGGTGCAGCATACGCCACAGCCTTCCTTGAAGCATATGGCTAATAATAATAATAATTCACCTCTGGCATTCCTCTCCCTGAATAACTCCTCATGTATGAATGTACATGCAAAATACTCATTTAGTTTGTTAGCCACCTGAGCAGGATCATCAACAGTTGAATTATCGATATTGAGTGGACCAATCTGATTCATCCCCTTCCTTCTAGAGTTTACATAAGTAAAGAACTCTTTGCTGTTTTTCTTTGCATCCTTTGCCAAAGATTTCTCATAATCCGCCTTTGCCTGCCTAATCTCCTTTGTGACTTGGTTACAGACTAGCTTATATCTATCATAGGCTTCCATGTCACCCATTAATTTATACGTATCCCGTGCATTTTTCTTCTTTGCCACATGTCTCATTAGTTCACCTGACATCCATTTAGGCCTAATCCTTGAACACTATTTCTTAGTTGGTATGTAAAGCCTAGTAGCTTCCAAGATTAATTCTTTGAATGCCTCCCATTTTGAATTTGCTGTTGTTAACATCCTCAGTTGGTTGCACCGTATAGAATTTAAATACTGTCTCCGACCACCATAGTCACCTTTACAAAAGCAAAAACCCTTCCCTTTACCCCTGATGGTAGTTACCTCTTTGAGTAAATCCCACTTCAGCACACTGTGATCACTGCCACCTAGTTGTTCCTTTATCTGCCGATTCTTAATGCATGAAGAATCACTACTGATAATCAAATCAAGAGTATTACTCCCTCTAGTTGCCTCCCGAACATCAGCATGTTCAGGGGGCCTTGCTAGTGTGTGAGTGACCAGCCCCCAAATTCCAGTCAATATCCGGGTAATTAAAACCTCCCATTATAAGACTCTCTGATTTACTGGCCCACTCTATTTCCCTGTACAGTTTTTTATTATACTCATCAGAGTCATTAGGCCTATAGCACACTCCTACTCTCAATTTTGATCTCCCAATGCTTATGTCACACCAAACTGACTCAACACTGCACTGTCCAGCGATGTCGACTGGCTTCACTTCCTTCAATTTTGTGTGTTTCTTAACTAATAGCATAACCCCTCCTCCCTTCCTACCCTTTCTGTACACATTATACTCCCCAAATTCCAGTTCTGCATTCCTTATATCTGTGTGACACCACGTCTCTGACAATATCTGGCTTTGTTGTTTTGACCAACACCTCAAATTCATCAAATTTATTTACCAAACTCCTAGCATTGGTGTATACGCAAGTATACATGCACCTGTTCCTATTCTTAGCTACCCTAACACAACCCATGTGTTTACTTGTACCGCAATGACTCCCAGCAGTCTCTGAAATACCCTGCATCTTGTTTTCCAGGGTGCTGCTCATTCCAATAGAAGCAGTGCAAGAATCACTTTTATCTCTGACAGCGGCTACTGTTAATCTATTAGTCTGTGTATCCCCCCCCAAAAAGCTAGCAGTTTTCCGACCCACCTAACACTGTCTCAATAGCATCAGCAAATATTCTTGCACTCTTCCTATTTAAGTGTATCCCATTGCTGTAGAAGCAGTCTTTCCTGTTAACAAGCAGAGATCAGGCTGAAAAAAATTCTACCCCCTGAGCCTTGCATATTCTTTCCAGGGTGGAATTAATCGACAAGACTCTCAACATATACTTCCTCCTATCGTGTCTGGGCAGAATTTCAGACACTTTCAAATTCAACCCTAATTTACGGCTTTTTTTCAACACAATATCCAACAATATTTTGCCACAATATCAATGAAAGGTATAAGGTGGTTGTTTCTCAAACATAGCACATACAGGAATGCAGACTTCTTTAGCAAGAAAGATTACCAGATTTGATGGTATGCATCTTTATTTTAAAGCAAGGTATACCCACCCTACTACAGAGATTAAATTCACAATTCAAAAAATAATCAGAATCCTAGTAGAATTCTGTACTGTCATGAGCAGTATGCAATGAAGACTGGAGAAGAGTCTGCATCACGTGTATTACAATTTATGGTGCAGTGTTAAAAAAATGAAGTACTTTTTTTCTGTATTTTTATTTTTTTCCAGTTGATATGATTATGCTTTCTTAAATAAACATTTCAATGATTTCAAAGACTAGGTTTCTCCCAGCATTAGAAGCTAAACTTCCTGCATTTTTAAATGAGTGAATCCCCCCTTCCCACCTTCAATGTCAAAGCTATGCAGTTTAACGCTTTTTTTGGTTTTGTAAATCGCCCTGGTTTCCATTACGGTAATTTTTGTAACTATACCTTTTAGTTATTAAAGAATATCACTATTTAATTTATGTCTTTAAATGAGACATTTTCTTTGTGAGTGATATCCACTCACAAAGAAAATACTTTTGTGTGTTGTTTATTGCTTGTTACAATACTTTACACAACACGATAGATATTACAATAAATAAGCTTGGGCCTGTTAAATAAACTTGGACCTGTTCACAAATAAATAAACTTGGACCTGTTCACGTGCACAAAGAGTGCACGTGAACAGGTGCATAACAAAGAGTACAAATTTGCCTTTCTCAAACCTGGTGACACTGTATTGTAAGAGGAGTCTCTAATCTGGCATCTAGTTCTCACAGACAATTCCACCCCTTCCCACGCTCCATTTACTCCCCACTTAATCTTATCATTGAAAAGCTCATTCCACAGTTTCTTATGTTTCTATCTTTATTTCAGATTAATGCAACATGGCCAAACTTCTTAATGTAAAAGGTTGAGCTGATTATTCACGCAACTATGTGCTTTTTCAACTCTCAGCAGGTTAAGTAAAAGTGGGTGGTTATTTGCAAGGTAATCTTGCATTTTGATCACACAAGCCATTTCAACTCCTAATAACCAACCAATCACAAGCCATAAAACTCCTAATAACCAACCAATCTTTTTAAAGCAGTTTTCAAAACTTCCTTGTATGCATTAGTGAGAAACATGGCTTATAGCAATATTTCTGGTAAGTTACAATATTATTATATTAATTAATACTATATTATTAGTATTGTGGATAATCACACTGTATTGTAGACTGTAATTTTCAGGAAATACGTATGAAGAAAGGTTGTTCCAGAAAATGACAGTTGAATGAATAAACGAGGACATAGGTGGGCAGAGAGGGCATATGCCCCCCTTAACCAAAAATTTGAAATTAAAGAAACAGAATGCAGGAGGCATTCTGAAAAAAAAAACTCAAAAGCCTGGTCGCCATGCCCCTTACGATGTTACCTTGATACGACACTGAACGAGGAAGATGAAAAGTTGGTTCTGTGAGTTTGAAGCTGGACAGTAAATAGATGTTGGCTGGTGGCAGCACGTGTCCAGACTGTTTTGAAAGAGAGAGCGGGAATTATAGAAGCCAATTCAGAAGAACAGTACCCATGGAAGTATCTGTAGAAAAAGCATGCAGCAGAAACAGTACATCTATGACACAGAGTGGAGAGACTCTGTTTGAGATGAGTCATTAACTTAACTGCCTTCTTCTGAATGGAATCTAGAAACCAGAGAGGTTTTGGGGGCACCGCCCCAGATGTGAGAACAATATTCCATGGAAGGGTGGATTTGCGATTTTTACAGAGTGAACAGCTGTTTGGAAGAAAAGTAACGATGAGAGCAAAAGAGAAAACTAAGTTTTTTAGATGCAGAGGAAGCAATATTTACAATGTGCTTGTGCCAAGAGAGATTAGAAGTCAGGGTAATCCCAAAAAGAGATATATCATCTTGCCGAGAAATCGGAGTGTCACCAAAGATAAGCACAGGAGCAAAAGAATTCTTTTTGATTATTATGGGCATCATGGAAAGATCGAGTCTTCCTTATATTTTGAGGTTATAGCTCTAAAACAAAATTTTCAGGCCAACCGCTGGATAGTCCACAGGACTGAACTTATTCGTAACTCTATAGGGGGCATCCAGATCAGCTAGTACAGTGGATTCCGGTATTTGGGCCACCGGTTAATCCGGGCAGCCATTTATTTGGGGCAAATCTTAAAAACAGAAACCAATCGAGAAAATAGCCAGGGTTTACTTTGCTTAATTGGGACAGCATGCCGTTTAATCAGGGCAGGAGACCGCAGCACTGGAGATTATCCTACGATTGTCTCCGACGGTCCACGTGGTTTGGTCGACATTCTAGAGGTCACAACCAAAAAAACAATAAAAACAATTAGCAGTCACCTGTTTATTGGGCTTTTCTGTTAGTGAAATCTATCATAAACGAACAGTAAACTCGATCTTACTGAATTTGCGATAATACCGACAGCTGGAATTCTGTGAGTTATTATGGTGAAACGTGTTTACACTTCCATGAAATCTTCAATCATATAAAAAAATTAATTTTCGGATCTTCTCTTCATTCCTATTTTTAAAGCTTTGTAACTCGTTACTCTGTTTTCGCTTGCACATATTGTGTTACTTGCAATTTGTGTGTGCCGTGTTCTTTGTTATTGATTACTTATCTTTTTACTGTTTTAAATTTTAACCCCCACCCACAAATGTCAGTGAACAGAAATGTCAACTAGTTTGTATGTACATACTACAGTACGTATTAATTATTCCGATTATCACGTATATTCTTCCGATTTTCAAGTATCATTTAATTTTTTTATTTGGTAAGGTAATAAAGAGTAAATTTGTGCTTAATATATCTTTGCTTTTATAGCATGTGGATAATATTCCTCCTATTTTCGGTAATTAGAATTGCTATTTAATAGAATTAAAATTCAATTCAATTCACAAACGTGATCATAATGACCGGTGCTTACTGCACATCGTATAGTGAACGGTACTTTACTATGGTGACTCCATCGTAACGTGATTTGATCGTACAGTGAACCAATTGTAAAGGAGGGGGGATACATTTTATTTTTAACTATTTACGTGAAACTTCGGATAATTGGGGCAGCCGCTTAATCGGGCCAAAATGCACTAGTCCCGATGTGTCCCAAATAACCGGAATGGACTGTATATACACTTGCTGCCTCTACTCTACCAAATAGTGACTGGAAGGAGTGTGTGTATGGGGAAGGGGCATTGTCAAGGCCACAATATGTCAAACTGAGTATATTCTTGCTGTGTGTACACTATATCCATAAATTTCATATAACAGGTCCCCCAACCTCTTACTACTGAATATATCATGAATAGTCAAACTAATAGAACAAACATCCGCAAAAAGATCTAACCCTCTCAAGCACCTCCTCATTCATTTCACAAAAATATGTGGTCTCGGTTCCAATCTCAATGATATCCATTTCCACTTACAGTCTACCAAGCTGCACTCTTTCTGACAGAATCCCAATTATTGATTTGATCCAACCACTGCTCACTTCAGCTGTCCTAATTATTCACTGTATGATTCCTTTTGATTCAAAGGTAGTACTTGTGCACATGTCTGCTCTGATGTTTCTTGTCAGAGACTTAGTAATTTGGAATCTCCTCTTTTCAATCTTCCCTGACTTAAAATCTCTCTATCCCATTCTGCCAAAAATTCATCTGTTCCTTCTATCGTTCTCCCAATGCCACTAATCACTTCAAGCTCTTTGAACCTTGACTTTCTCCAGTTCAACTTTCCTAACAATGAGGTAACTTGGTTCCTTGGTGACTTTAATGTTCACAACTCCAGATGGATCCATTTTCTAGTCACACGGACCCTGCTGGCCAAGATGCTGAGGCTTTTGCAATTACTAATCACTTTGCATGGCATGTTCATTTACCTACCAGAACACCAGACAATTCTAACCTAACCACACTTGATCATTTTCTCACAAACCCTTCAAAGTATGTGGTAGAAGTTAGTGGTCCTCTAGGCACCCCAGATCACAACTTGGTGATGGGCTCTTCTCCAACAGAGCCTTTCTTTCATGGCCATTCTCAACATTGTATTGTTTTGGCACTACCAGAATGCAAAATGGGATGACCTCCAAGATTTCTATTCTTCTCTTCCTTGTTGGATTACTGTTTCAAATCTTCTGATGTCAGTGTTTGCTTAGATTGTCAGTGAAATTATTCTTGCAGGGATGAAATTCTTTATTCCACACTCCACCTTAAAATCTTCTCCTTTATCTAAACTTTAGTTTTCCAATAAATTTGCTAAGGCTGTTCAATATAAGAATGTTGCATATCACACTTGGCTCATATTCAAAACTCCAGGTTCGTTTTCTGCCTACACTAAAGCTCACAATTGTAAAGCAATTATTAATCAATCCATCCAACCTAGATTTTGAACAGGCTAAGAGTAGAAAACTTGCTTCTTGCCCTAATGGTAGTCGAGCATTCTGGTCTCTTGCCAAAGCTACCAGACAACTTTCGACCATCTTTACTTCAACCTCTATTAAAACTCAACTGTTCTAATGCACTTCAGCTAAAGATAAAGCCAACCTGCTAGCATCCAACTTTTCTTCTAAATTATTATTGATGATCTTAGTAATCCACCACCACCTACCATTACCAATACACTCCATTCAATGCATCCTGGGTCTTCTGTCAAAAGGATGTAAAGAAGGATTTTGAATAGTCTTGATGCCTAGAAAGCCCCAGGGCCTGATATTTTTCCACTTGTTGTCAAAACCTGTGCTCTTATTCTTGTTCTGTCACCTTTTTACATTTTCTTATTACACTTGTTTTTTTCCTTCTGCTTGGACATTGTTTCATATCCAGTCAGTTCCTAAAAAGGAAGACAAATGCTTCCATCCAATTACCGTCCCTTTGCACTTACTTCAACTCTTTCTAAAGTAAAGGAGAAATCCATTAATCGCCAAGTGCTAAACTATCTAGAACCCTTCAATCTGATCAATGATTGCCAATATGGATTATGTTAGTGTTGATCCACTGGTGATATACTGGCTTATGTTACCCATCTATGAATAAATTCAATGGAAAAATTTGGTGAAACTCAAGCAGTTGCTCTTGACATTTCAAAGGCTTTTGATCATGTTTGGCATAAAGGTCTTCTAAATAAGCTTCCATCTTATGGTTTGCCAACTGTTTTTTGTAATTGGACATCCAGTTTTCTCTCTGACTTCTCACTGCGGGTGTTGGTAGATGGCTCTCTATCTTCTAACTTCTTCCCTAATGCTAGTATTCCCCAAAGCTTAGTTTTTCTCTCACTCTTTTCCTCTTGTTAAAGACCTTCCATTGACTGGAAATGCTATCCACAGTTTTGCTGATGATAGCACATTGCATTCCACCTTCCAGTTTGAGAAACCTTGCCCTGCACAAACAGCTTCAAATTCTCGAATATCCACTATTAATTCCTTAAATCTTCAGGTAATTCTCCAATGGGACAAAGATGACTCAGTTAATTTCATTCCTGTCTTATATCTCACAAAAAGGATTCTTCTGTTATTATGCTTATCTCTGATGACACTCAGATTTCTAGACAAGATCACATAACTCTGTTAGGGATTACCCTGGCTCTCTTGGCATAAGCACATTACAAATATTGCTTCCTTTATATCTAAAAAAACTAGGTTTTCTCTTTTGCTCTTGGTGTTACTTTTCTTCTAAGCATCTACTCACTCTGTACAATTCTCAAATCTACCATATATCGTGGAATAATGTTATCACATGTAGGGTGGTGACCCCATAACCTCTCTCACACTTCTAGACTGCAATCAGAGGAGGGAAGTTAGTTAATTAATGACCATATCTTACAAAGTCTCTGTCTCATAGACATTCTGTTTCTGCTACAAGCCTTTTCTACAGATATTTCCATGGGCACTGTTCTTTTGAAGTGGCTTCTATAATTCCCATCTCTCTTGGTGTGGACTAATCTGAACGTGCTGCAACCAGTCAACATCCCTTTATTGTCCTACTTCGAATGCACAGAACCAACTTTTCTTCTTCCTCATTTATTCGTTCAACTTTTGTTTTCTGGAATAAGCTTTCTTCACACGTATTTCCTGAAAATTACAATCTACAGAAATTCAAACAAGTATCTTCTTTCTTCTGCTCAATCTTCAACCCACGCACAGTATTAAGTACTATAGGTTGGAATACTTTTCATGTTTGGTTTTTCATAACAGAAGTCATGATATGACATACTGCAATGTTAGCATTAGTAGAGGCATTTGATGCAAGAAAGCAAGCTTATGCAGCATCAGACAAAAAAAAAAAAAAAAAACCACTTCACCCATCCGTTCGTTCGAAATACCTGTCCAGCTGAGCCTTAAATTTATTTAGGCTATCAACTTCCATGACAAGGGATGGAAGTCTGTTCCACCAACTAACTACCCGCTGGCTAAAGACAAATTTCCCCACGTCTATCCTACATCTGCCTTTCCTCAATTTGAATTTATGCCCTCTCAGGTGATTATTCTGAGCAAGAGGCAGAATCCCATCAGCATTGAGCATGCTCAAACCATTCAAAGCTTTATACACCTCTATCAGATCACCTCGCTGGTGCCTAGTCTCCAGACACTGTAATTTGCAAAACTTAAACCTTTCTTCATAAGAGCACCCCTTTGTTCCATTCACTAATCTTGTTGCCCTTCTCTGTACTTGTTCCAGCAGCTCCACATCCTTCTTGAAATGAGGCCTCCAGACCTGTATACAGTACTCTAGGTGTGGCCTAACTATTGCCTTATACAAGGGAATAATCACCTCCTTATCCCTGCTAGAAAAATTCCTGTATATCATTGACAAGACACCATGAGCTACTCTTGTAGCCCGTCTGCACTACTCAGAGAACTTCATATCTGCCTGCACAATTACCCCCAGGTCCTTTTCATTCTCTACCACTGTCAGTGTAGTACCACAGAGTTGATACGTTGCTCTGGGGTTGCTGTTTCCCATATGTAGTACTTTACATTTGTCAATGTTAAACTTCATTTGCCACCTCTCAGCCCATCTGCTAAACCTTTTCAGATCCTTTGCAGCAGCATAGTGTCAGTAGTGTCCTTGACAACCCTGCCAACCTTTGTATCGTCTGCAAACTTGGACATTAAGCTTGATATACCATCATCAATATCATTTATAAATACAGAAACCAATAATGAACCCAACACTGAACCCTGAAGGACTCCACTAATAACATTAGTCCACGATGAGCAGTGTCCATTGATTACCACTCTCCGTCTTCTCCCCTTCAACCACCCCTTTATCCATAGCAGCAATGGATAAAGGGGTGGTTGAGGGGGAGAAGAAGGAGAGTTGTAATCAATGGACACTGCTCATCGTGGACTAATGTTATTAGTGGAGTCCCTCAGGGTTTAGTATTGGGTCCATTATTGTTTTCTGTATTTATAAATGATATTGATGATGGTATATCAAGCTTAATGTCCAAGTTTGCAGATGATACAAAGGTTGGCAGGGCTGTCAAGGACACTACTGACACTATGCTGCTGCAACAGGATCTGAAAAGGTTTAGCAGATGGGCTGAGAGGTGGAAAATGAAGCTTAACATTGACAAATATAAAGTACTACATATGGGAAACAGCAACCCCAGAGCAACGTATCAACTCCTCTTAAAAGAAGAAAGTTATAGTGGTGGTATCTACTGATAATATTCTGAACTTGCACCCCTAAAAATGCAAGATTACCACTATAGTTATATTTTCAACCTGTCTCTGCTGTCAAAACCAAATTATGTGCATCGACAAATTCTATGGACTTTGTTTTACTGAATTGTTCTATTCTGTGCTATTGTCATTTTGTATAATGCATGTACATATAAACCTCCACAAATTTCTAATTCAAATATCATGTAGGAGGCAAAAAGTATCAACAAAACATCCCATCAATTTGAAACTGAGTTATAATCTCATTATGAGCCTAGCAACATAATTTACTTTAAAAAAATATATGCAGCTTACTATTAGTGTTAATTCAATATGAAATGTTGTTGTTGTGCTAAAATGGGCAACTATAAATATGGTTTTTAAACTATGGATCCTAAGGGACTGTCAACGTACTAATTCACTAGTCAATTCTTAATTCTGGTTGATGCTGTATGAGCTTACTTCCTCGCATCGTTCTGCCACTACTAATACTAGGCTTTGATATTGCTGTGATAAAAGCTTTTTTTTTTTCTTTTTTTTTTTTAACTGCATAAGATTAGGATGTTCAATCGGTTGTTGGGAGCGAAATTCACTGTTTGAATTACCGTAATATGCGATCTAGTAAGAAAATGGCTACTGACATCTCAATTGCATAGTGAAAGTTTTGTTAACTATATTCAATAAAAAAAATGGATAAGGCCTTTCAATTTGCATTTAAGCTGACTCACCTGTCGCACAAGCACAGCAGCCTGTTGGCTTATGAGCAGTCACAACATAATTGTAAGACATCTTTCTTTATTTCTTTGGATTCTTGTTTTTGTATATTTATTAGGTAGATCAAGATTTTGGGTGAAAAAACATATATTTAATGTTTATTTCACAGCAATCACGCCGGTGAACGCATGGCGACCACTACAAACATACCCGACATGACTGCCACCTAACGATCTTCATTTCAATTAAAACTGGTAAAGCTTGATAAGGTTAAAATTTAAACCAGAACTATACTACGCACAACTGCTTCAGTAATAATAATACTCTAATTGTATTATCTAAAATAAATTTGGAGACACCTTGATTACGTAATTTATATTAGAATCTAGAGATATGAGAAAAAAATTTGAGCAGTTAGAAAGTCACTCCCACAGGAAAAAACATCCCATTAAGTAAAAAAGAGCATGATGAATAAATAAAACATTTTTAAAAATTTAACCTCAGAGGCTCACATCTGGTGAGTATGGGCTTGGCACACCCAGGATCCTGAGCTGGATATCATCATTCTTCTCTTTCTTGGTGATTCCTCTCTCTCTCTATCTGAGGGTAATTCAGAAATTTTTTTTCGACTGGTGCAGCATAAGCCTCAGGCTTTCTTACACCATGTGGCTAATAATACATAAATAAAATAATAATACAAAATTAAATTTGAAAATAACAGGCTGCCTCATTTAGGGTTGTTATTGTAATAGGGTTTTAAGAGTATTAGCAAATAAGGCCATATTGTTCCGCACATGCTGTCTGTAAATTGTGTGTATTTTGTAGTAATTTTTTTGTTGGCTGGACAAAAAACCGAGTCTCTGGGAGAAAAAAACCACGCTACCCTATGCTGAGACCGACTAATAACTAAGCCATGTAGTGAAAAAGGCCCATAAAAATTCCTCATGTCATCGACGTCTCTTCCACCCGGTGTGGGAAGGAAGGTGATGATACCAACCTATGAGGGCCTCATTTAGGGAAGAGGCGTCCAATGAAGAGAGAAATTAGCATTAGCATTAGCATTAGTAGAGGCATATGATGCAAGAAAGCAAGCTTATTCAGCATCAGCCAAAAAAAAAAAAAAAAAACCCTCTCCAATTTCACCCCTCCGTTCGTTCGAAATACCTGTCCAGTTGAGCTTTAAATTTGTTTAGGCTATCAACTTCAACAACAGGTGATGGAAGTCGGTTCCACCAACCAACCACCCGCTGGCCAAAGGCAAATTACCGCACATCTATGCGACATCCGTCCTTCCTCAATTTGAATTTATGCCCTCTGAGGTGATTATTCATTAAATCTACTGTATTACACGGTATTTACTTATCCTGTTCCAGAGAAAATTTATTGAGTTACAAGAAAGATCTTCAGAGAAATCTAGTTGATGTAGTAGTAATAGTGGGGTTTTTAGGAGCATCAGCGACTAAGGCCATATTGCTGCTTGTATATAATCTGTAAATTGCGTGTGATCTGAGTTCGATATTTTGATTGCGGGACGAAAAACCAGAGTTTCGGATAGAAGAAACCATGCTACACTCACCTGAGACTGACTAACTCAGCCACGTTGTGGAAAAGGCCCATAAAAATTCGTCACGTCATCTACGGGGATCGATCTCGGGTCTTTGCCACCCAGCGTGGGAAGGATGGCGATCCTACTAACTGTGCTACCCACGAGGCACAAGAGAAGTATGATCATATATTTATGAGGATTAACACTTAGTCTGTTAGAAGTCAAAAAACGACATAATAATACTTGCAAAGTTGGTGACAGAAAAAAGTTTTATGTCATCCACGTAGATGAACTATAAGATCTTTAAGGAATTAATCAAGGTCATTGAGAGAGTCTAAGAGAGGACCAACAGATGATCGCTGGTAACACCTTGAAGGACAGTTAAATCGAAACAGTCAATAATTCCATATACATTTACTTTTTTTTGTTTTTCATTGTTTTTAATGATAAAATTGTGTGAAACTGTCAAAACTTTTCTGCACATCGGTAGAAGTAACATCGACGTATCATCTTTATTAGTATTAGTATTGGAAAATGATGCAAGAAAGCAAGTTTTTCAAGATCAGCCAAAAAAAAAAAAAAAAAAAAATCTTCCCATTTCGCCATCCATCCTCTCCAATATTTTTATTATTAAATTATCATATTAGGGCTACCCATAACTGATTAAATAAACCCGCATTTGTGTCCTTAAATTGCATGTATTCTCGAGTCGATTTGCCTGTTTTGCAGGACGAAAAAACCTCAGTTTCTGAAAGGAAAAAACCTTGCTATCTACTCCTGAGACCGATTAACTCAGCCACGCAGTGAAAAAAATCCAATTAAAGTTCCTTCCGTCATCGACGGGATTCGAACCCGTGCCTTTTCCACCCACGCAGATCCATCCTCTCTAACAGTTTTTTAGGTCCTTCCTCAAATTTATTCAAGCTATTCACTTCCACAACAGCGGATGGAAGTTTATTCCAGCAATAAACCACCCGCTGGCTAAATGCAAACTTCTGTACATCTCTTCTGCAACCATCCTTCCTCAATTTGAATTTGTTCCCCCTCGTGTATATAATCTGAGCAAGAGGAAGAATTCCATCACATTTTTTGTTTTTAATGAGAAGATTGTGTGAAAATGTTAAAAACTTTTCTGTATATCTGTAGAAATAACATCGACGTATCTGACTGAAGTGTTTAAATCTTTGAATGTACTGAGTTTGATCAATCCATTCAAAGATTTAAACACTTCAATCAGATCACCTCACAAGTACCTAGTCTCTGAATGTTGAAATTTGAAGAATCGAAGCTTTTTTTTTGGTACAGCACCCTTCCTATTCGTCTCATCAATGTTGTTGCTCTTCATATTCTTTCTAGGAGCTCTACATCCTTCCTAAACTTAAATTATAAGAGAAAACCTCATACCTTTACTGTAATTCTCTCAACTCTCAATCGCATATCAATGTTTATTTCATTAACATTTATACGCGATTGAGGTTTGAGAGAATTACAGTCCTACAATAAAGGTATGACGTTTTCTCTTATAATTTAAGATTAATAATAATAGAACATATTGGGCTTTATTGCACTTTCATATTTGATTAGTAAATCCTTCCCAAAATAAGGCTTCCAGACCTTTAGGCAGAACTCAAGATGCAGCCTGACCATTGCCTTAAACCATGGCATAATGCCTAATTTCAGCCTGGACTGTACTTGTTAACAGGAGAGATTGCTTCTACAGGGATGGGATACACTTAAATAGAAAGGGTGCAAGAATATTTGCTGATGCTATCGAGGCAGTATTAGGTGGGTCGGAAAACTGCTAGCTTGAGGGGAGACAAAGACCAATAGATTGACAGTAGCCACTGGCAGAGGTGAAAGAGATTCTTGCACTGCTTCTATTAGAATGAGCAGAAGCCTGAAAAACAAGATGCATGGTATTTCAGAGACTGCTGGGAGCCATTGCGGTACAAGTAAACACATGGGTTGTGTTAGGGTAGCTAAGAATAGAAACAGGTGCAGGTATAGTTGCGTGTACACCAATGCTAGGAGTTTAGTAAATAAATTTGATCAATTTGAGGTATTGCTCAAAACATCAAAGGCAGATATTGTTGGGATATCAGAGACGTGGTGTCACACAGATATAAGGGAGGCATAACTGCAATTTGGGGAGTACAACGTCTACAGAAAGGATAGACAGGATAGGAAGGGGGGAGGGGTTATGCTATTAGTTAAGAAACACATAAAAACCAAGGAAGTGAAGCCAGTCGACATCGCTGGACAGTGCAGTGTTGAGTCAGTTTGGTGTGACATAAGCATTGGGAGATCAAAATTGAGAGTAGGAGTGTGTTATAGGCCTAATGACTCTGATGAGTATAATAAGGAACTGTACAGGGAAATAGAGTGGGCCAGTAAATCAGAGAGTCTTATAATGGGAGATTTTAATTTCCCAGATATTGACTGGAATTTGGGGGCTGGTCACTCACACACTAGCAGGGCTTTTGTGGATTTATTGGATGATTGTTTTCTACATCAGCATGTTCGGGAGGCAACTAGAGGGAGTAATACTCTTGATTTGATTATCAGCAGTGATTCTTCATGCATTAAGAATCTGCAGATAAATGAACCACTAGGTGGCAGTGATCACAGTGTGCTGAAGTGGGATTTACTCAAAGAGGTAACTACCATTAGGGGTAAAGGGAAGGGTTATTGCTTCCGTAAAGGCGACTACGATGGACTGAGACAGTATTTAAATTCTATACAGTGGGACCAACTGATGATGTTACCAACAGCAAATTCAAAATGGGAAGCATTCAAAGAACTTATCTTGGAAGCTACTAGGCTTTACATACCAACTAAGAAATATTGTTCAAGGTTTAGGCCAAAATGGATGTCAGATGAACTAATGAGGCATATGGCAGAGAAGAAAAATGCATGGGATACATATAAATTAACACATGACACAGAAGCCTATGATAGATACAAGTTGATATGCAACCAAGTTACAAAGGAGGTTAGGCAGGCGAAGGCAGATTACGAGAAATCCTTGGCAAGGGATGCAAAGAAAAACAGCAAAGAGTTCTTTACTTATGTAAACTCTAAAAGGAAGGGGATGAATCAGATTGGTCCACTTGATATTGATGGGTCAAGTGTTGATGATCCTGCTCAGGTAGCTAACAAACTAAATGAATATTTTGCATCGACATTCACACATGAGGAGTTATTCAGCAAGGGGAATGCCAGAGGTGTATTCAACTCTAGCAATAAGCTATAGAATCTTGAAATAACTGGGAGTAAAGTGGAGGAGAAACTGTTGAAGATAAACACAAGAAATTAACCCAGGGTGGATGGGATCTATCCAGTTATATTAAAGAAGGCAGCAAAGGAA
This sequence comes from Mastigoproctus giganteus, assembly GCF_048544385.1. NCBI lineage: Eukaryota > Metazoa > Arthropoda > Arachnida > Uropygi > Thelyphonidae > Mastigoproctus > Mastigoproctus giganteus. Next base: position 221,462,631 of record NC_143584.1, read on the forward strand.
GTAAGCAAACCCTTAGCCATAATTATGAGAGCTTCCTTGGACTCAGGGGAGGTACCCATAGACTGGAAATGTGCAAATGTGACCCCAATTCACAAAGGAGGATCAAAGGCTGACACTAGTAATTATAGACCTGTGAGCTTAACTTCTGTTCCAGGAAAATTAATGGAGGCACTGGTTAAAGAAGCACTGCAGGATCATTTAGACAAGACTTCAGTTATAGCTCAGACACAGCATGGTTTTGTTAAGGGGAAGTCTTGCCTGACCAACTTGATTGGATACTATTATGCAGTCACAAAAGAACTGGATGCAGGGAATAACTTTGATATTATATACTTGGATCTTAGAAAGGCTTTTGATACTGTTGCACATGGAAGACTGCTACACAAATTGGAGCAGTGTGACATTGGAGGCAAATTGCTGCTATGGATAAAGGGGTGGTTGAGGGGGAGAAGACAGAGAGTGGTAATCAATGGACACTGCTCATCGTGGACTGATGTTATTAGTGGAGTCCCTGAGGGCTCAGTGTTGGGTCCATTATTGTTTTCTGTATTTATAAATGATATTGATGGTGGTATATCAAGCTTAATGTCCAAGTTTGCAGACGATACAAAGGTTGGCAGGGTTGTCAAGGACACTACTGACACTATGCTGCTGCAACAGGATCTGGAAAGGTTGAGCAGATGGGCTGAGAGGTGGCAAATGAAGTTTAACATTGACAAATGTAAAGTACTACACATGGGAAACAGCAACCCCAGAGCAACGTATCAACTCTGTGGTACTACACTGACAGTGGTAGAGAATGAAAGGGGCTTGGGGGTGGTTGTGCAGGCAGATATGAAGTTCTCTGAGCAGTGCAGACGGGCTGCAAGAGTAGCTCATGGAGTATTGTCAATGATATACAGGAATTTTTCCAGCTTCCATTGTATAAGGCAATGGTCAGGCCACACCTAGAGTACTGTATACAGGTCTGGAGGTCTCATTTCAAGAAGGATGTAGAGCTGCTGGAACGAGTACAGAGAAGGGCAACAAGATTAGTGAATGGAACAAAGGGGTGCTCTTACGAAGAAAGGCTTAAGTTTTGCAAATTACAGTGTCTGGAGACTAGGCACCAGCGAGGTGATCTGATAGAGGTGTATAAAGCCTTGAATGGTTTAAGCATGCTCAATGCTGATGGGATTCTTCCTCTAGCTCAGAAAAATCACCTGAGAGGGCATAAATTCAAATTGAGGAAAGACAGATGTAGGATAGATGTGCGGAAATTTGCCTTTAGCCAGCGGGTGGTTGGTTGGTGGAACAGACTTCCGTCCCTTGTGGTGGAGGTTGATAGCCTAAATAAGTTTAAAGCTCAGCTGGACAGGTATTTTGAACGAACAGAGGGGTGAAGTGGAAGTGGGTTTTTTTTTTTTTTTTGGCTGATGCTGCATAAGCTTGCTTTCTTGCATCAAATGCCTCTACTAATGCTAATGCTAATTATTCTGCTATCAAAATTCCTTTATATAATTTAAAAATATCCTTGATATTTCAATTATAGTAGAAGCATACTGCTAGAAGACAGCACGATTGGTGACAAGAGATTTACTCTGCTAGAATCCAAATTTTGTTTCGCGTTGATTCGTTGTTGAGTTTTTAGGCGCATCGGAAACTTAGGCAATATTATGCCATCTAGAATAGGTATATAAATTGTTTACTTTCTATGGTTGAATTTATGTTCTCCGGATGAAAACCTCCAGGTAGTAGTAGTAGTGGTGGTGGTAATAATGGCAAATGATGCAGGAAAGCAAGCTTATTTAGCATCAACCAAAAAAAAAAAAAAACCTACACAGTTCACCCATCAGTACACTACAGGAATTTGTCTACTTCTTTCTTGCATTTATTCAACCCTTCCACTTCCACACAACAGATGGAAGCCTATTCCAGCAATCAACCACCCGCTGGTTGAAGGCAAACTTCAGCACATCTATCCTTCAACTATCCTTCCTCAATTTGAGTTTATGCCGCCTAATGTGTGTGTATAGACTCAGCAAGTGGAAAAATACCATTAATAATAATTAATAGTAATCATCTTATCAATACATTCATCCAGGGGCTCACATTTGTTGAGTATGAGCTTGGCACACCCAGGGTCCTGAGCTGGATATCATCATTCTTCTCTTTCTTGGTGATTTCTCTCTCTCTCTCTCTCTCTCTCTCTCTCTCTCTCTCTCTCTCTCTCTCTCTCTCTCTCTCTCTCTCTCTCTTTCCGAGGGTTACTCAATTTTTTTTTTTTTTTCGCCTGGTGCAGCATAAGCCTCAGGCTGCCTTGCACTATATGGCTAATAATAATAATAATAATAATAATTAAATTTTAAAAACCTCAATAACACAAGTGCCTAGCCTCTAGAAGCTGCAATTTTCAGAACTGAAGCCTTTCTAAGTAAGAGCACCCTTTGGTTCCCTTCACCAGTCTGGATGCTCTTCTCTGTACTCATTCTAGCAAATCAACATCTCTCCTAAAGTGAGGCATCCGACCTGTATACTCTACTGAAGTTCGGGCTTAACCATGGCCTTTATACAAAGGCTAATCATCACCTCCTTATCCCTGCTAGAAAAGTTTGTATATCATGGAAAAAATCATGTGAGCTGTCCTGGCAGCATGTCTGCACTGCTCAGAGAATTTCATGTCCACCTGCACAATTACCCCAAGGTCTATTTCATTCCCGACTAGTTTCTGTGGAATTACTGCTACCCATATGCAGTACCTTGTATTTATCAATGTTAAATTTCAATTGCCATTTCTCAGAACATAGTGCCCTCATGGATAGCACGGTTGATAGGATCGCCGTCCTCCCCACACCGGGAGGAAAGGACCTGAGTTCGAATCTCGTCAGTGACGGGAAGAAATGTTATGGGTGTTTTTCACAACCTGGCTGAGTTAGTAGAACTCGGGCCGTGGTAGCGTGATTTTTTCTCCCGGGAACTCGAGTTTTTTTTATCCAGCATGCAGAAAATCGACCTCAGAACACACGCAATGTACACTGAGTAACATGGTCTTAGATACCGATGCTCCAAAAAAAACAATATCAGCAATATCACAATAGACCCAATTTTCCTAGATCTTGTTGCAGTAGTTTACTCTGATGACTATCGTTAACCACCCTGACAACCTTTTTTTCATCTGTAAACTTAGACATTAAGCCTGATATACCTTCATCAATACCATTGATAAATATTGAAAACTACGATGGATTCAGCACTGAACCCTACGGAACTCAACTAATAACATTAGGCCATGAAGAGCAGTGCCCATTGAAAAGTACTCTCTGTCGTCCTCCAGTTAACCATCCGTTTATTTGTAGCAGTAACTTGTCTTTAATGCCATATTGCTCCAGTTTGTGCAGCAGTCTTTTATGGGCAACAGAATTAAAAGCCTTTCTGAAATCGAAATATATGATGTCAAAATTATTTTTTGCATCTAGTTCCTTGATCGCTGCACCATACTAACCTATCAGATTCGTTAGACAAGAAAGCCCCATGCTCTGATTTCAGCATACTGTAATTGCATGCCTGTTCAGATGGTCCAGCATTATTTCTTTAACCAGAAATTCTACTATTTTCCCTGGAAAAGACACGAAGCTAACAGGTCTGTAACTGTTCGTGTTGCCTTTTGATCTCCCTTTATATACTGGGGATACATTCGCACATGTCCGTTCATAGGGATCTCCCCTGAATCCAAGGATGCACTTATAATTACAGCTAAGGGCTTGCTTACCTCCATTAATGTAACTGGATAGATTCCATCCACCCCAGGTGTGTTTTTTTTTTTATGTCTATCTTCAACAATTTCTTCTTCAGTTTCCTTTCAATTATCACAAAATCATTTAGCTCCTTGTTAGAGTTTGATAAACTTCTGGCATCCCCCTTCCTTAAAGAATTTCTTATGTGTGAATGTAGATGCAAAATACCTGTTCAATTTGTTCACAACCTGAACAGAGCCATCAACAGTTAACCCACAGACATCAAGTGTCCCAATATGATTTAATTCCTTCCTTCTACTTTAATATAAGCAAAGAAGTCTCTGTTGTTTTTCTTTAGATTCTTTGCCAGCGACTTCTGATAATCTGCCTTAGCTTTATAACCTTCTTCGTGACGTGATTATAGACTAATTTATATCTCCCATAGGCTTCTGTTTTACCTGAAAAATTATATGCATCCCATTCACTTTTCTTCTCTGCCACATGTCACAACATATTTCCTGTTTCCTTGACAATAACTAGCTCCTGTGGGACCAGCGCATTCTGCCGTGAAGATTTTTGCTGTGTGTCTGATGGTGCCCTATTTTAATTCTTTGGAGAGTATTTATGCTACTCTTCAAATTTTCATAGATGCCCATCAGAATGCTGAGTTTGGGAATAATTTTTTCACACTCCCTGCACCTAGCACATACACAAAAACCCCTTGGCTGAATCATGTCCTGTTCCTGATTGGTCTGGAAACATTTCCCCCCCTTTGGTTCTCCTCCGAGCTACAGCACTCTCACTATTCTGTGCCTGTTGACTTGCTTCTCTAGTCTGGGGAATGATTCCTGTTTAAATACAACTTAATTGGTTAACAATGAAACTTAATGAAATTATTAAATTGAATTGATTAATTGACAATACTAGACTAAGCTAATAGATTCCTAAAGTGATATGTATTACACAATCAAGTTTTACACTATATCGCCTGCTATTAAGTTTAAGATTTATGTTACGCTATACTGTTATGATCAGAGAATTAAATTAGCTATATCTCTGAGTTATATCCTACTGGGAGAAAAAACCTTATTACCCTCAGAGCCGAATAACGTAGGAACATTGTGGAAAAGGCCCATAAAATTTCCTCGCTTCGTTGAGGGCACTCAAACTCAATTCTTTTTTGCCAAGTATGGAAAGGAAGGTGATTATATCAACCAGTGGCAGATCCAGAAAAAAATGACAGGGGGGCACCATTTTGTACTTTGTGCACAAACAAGGCACAAAATAATGCACAAAACAAAACAAATATGACACTGAAACATAATGTGACTGTCCAACATAGGCACAAAGATTAAGTCTGAATTACTGTACTTTGAAGTAAACATTACACACAACCAAACTACATGACACCGTGAACTAGAATGGTGATCACATCATCATCATCAGTGTTGTGTAGTCAGTTGAAAATAGTTGAGCCATAATTCGAAAATAGATAAAATCCTATGTTAACAATGAAAAAAAATTTTTTTTGTAGCTAAAGGGAATTTAAATGATTGGTGTATATTTTCTAAAAAATGACAGGGGGGGCACATGCGTGTTGCCCCTACCCTAAATACACCACTGATATTAACTGTGCTTCTCACGAGGGCGATTTTGCATGAAGAAAGGATTAAAATAAGCTGATATTATATACTATCAAACAATCTAGCTAGAGAATTAGAATACAGATAGCTATATAGTTCGACACACTATTTTTTTTTTTTTTTTTACTTTTATGAAAAGGAATTGGGTTGACCAATTTCAGATGAATAATATAATATAATAAAAATTACGAGAGCATCTTTGTATTCAGGGGAGGTCCACACAGACTGGAGATGTGCAATGCATACCCCAATTCACAATGGTGGATCAAAAGGTGACACGAATAATTACAGACCTGTTAGTTGAACTTCTGTTCCAGGGAAAATAATGGATTCATTGGTTGGAGAAGTAATGCAAGATCAGCTAGGCAAGGCTGACATTAAGAGAGGCTGACTTGAGACACAGCATGGGTTTGGTTTACCTTGAAAATTACATCCACTTTAGACCTGTGTAAGGTTGTTTCTTTATTTTATTTCTCTATGTAGAGTATTCCTCTGGGCATATTTGTAAATCTGCAAGCGAACATATAGTATGAATATTTCTTTCTGGAGCAGTGCGTAGCATACGCTTCTTGATTAGACCGGGGTTCAAGCCCGTGCCCACCAAATACGGAGGATGCGGAAAGGTCAGGGAATGACCACCACATATCCCCGGAGCAATATGGCCTTAGTTGCTAATGCTCCTAAAAACCAAATAACAAACAATTTCTTTCTGGCAGCTAAGTCATATTGTGCACTGGCAAACATTTCATGAGTTGCACACGAGTCATTAGTATCAGTATTATAATGAGTAAATGATGCAAAGAAGTGGACTTTTTCTGCATCTGACAAACAAAAAAAAAAAAAAAAAAAAAATCCCAATCACTCATACATTCATTCATTCCCCATAAGCAGTTCCTATTCAATTCTGCTTTAAACCTATCCACTCTCTTGTCACCTTCACAGATAATTTATTCTAATGATCTTAATGATCTATAATATGTTGCCCAAAGGTAAACTTCATGAAATCCAGCATTCTGTTATTCCCTAAGATTTATATTTGTGCCCCTCCTCACTTATTGCCTCCTCTAACTCTACCTCCCTTATTCGTTTTACTGATACCATTCAGGGGCTTAAACAATTAGCTTAGCTCAGCAATTAGGTCTCCACTAAGATGTTTAGTTGTCATGATTTGCAAGTCCACACCACCTAAGCCATTCTTCATATGAACATCGGCACTGCTCATCAATCTGGTTGCTCCTCACTGAACTCAAAGAAAGTTAATGAGTTGTTAATGACACTAACGACAGTACGCTGCTGCAACAGGATCTAGAAAAGTTGAGCAGGTGGACTGGGAGGTGGCAACTGAAGTTTAACATTGACAAATGTAAAGTTCTGCATATGGGAAGCAATAACCCCAGAGTAATGTATCAGCTGTGTGGTAATACACTGACAGTGGTAGAGAGTGAAAAGGACCTGGGGGTAATTGTGAAAGCAGATATGAAGTTTTCTGAGCAGTGCAGTCGGTCTGCAAGAGTAGCTCATGGTGACTTGTCAGTGATATACAGGAATTTTTCTAGCAGGAATAAGGAGGTGATTATCCCTTTGTATAAAACAATGGTCAGACTACACCTTGAGTATACAAGTCTGGAGGCCTCATTTTAAGAAGGATGTAGAGCTATTTGAACAAGTAGAGAGAAGGGCAACAAGATTAGTGAATTGAACAAAGGGTTGCTCTTAAGAAGAGAGGCTTAAATTTTGCAAATTACAGTGGCTGGAGACTAGGCACCTGCGAGGTGATCTGATTGAGGTGTATAAAGCCTTGAATGGTTTGAGCACACTAAATGCTGATGGGATTCTTCCTCTTACTCAGAATAATCGCCTGAGAGGGCATAAATTCAAATTGAGGAAAGACAGTTGTAGGATAGATGTGTGGAAATTTGCCTTTAGCCAGCAGGTGGTTGACTGCTGGAACAAACTTTCATCTGTCATTGTAGAAGTTGATAGCTTAAATAGATTCAAGGCAGAACTAGAGAAACATTTGGAGCGAGTGGATGGGTGAAATGAGAAGGGTGTGTGTATGTTTTTTTTTTTTTTTTTGGCTGATGCTATAGAAGCTTGCTTTCTTGCATCATGTGCCTTTGCTAATGCTAAAGACAGAGTTATAGAAGCTTGCTTTTTTTAGATGACCAGACAAGACCACAATAAAGCATTTCAAGCATTTCGTTCTATATAAAGAGATAATGACATCCTTCTCCTTACTTGCAATCATAAAGAGAACAAGTGATTTCCCTGCTACCTGTTTACACCACACAGTAAATTTCATCTTGGTTATCTACACTGCATGCAGATCTAGAAGCCTCATTTTAAAGAACGATGTGGATCTGTTAGACTTGGTGAAGAGAAGTGTAACAAGATTAAGAAACAACATAAAAGGGTACTCTTTTGTATTATCATTAGTAGTACTGGAAAAGAAAGAAAGAAAGCAAGCATACAGGGCCGTGCAAAGGTATTTTGGGGGCCTGGATGTAAAAGGGGTTAAGGGACCCCATTTATTTATGTTGAGACTTTGACGGCTTCCTTAATTGAGGTATGAGGCATCCAATGCATTCCCCATTTGCACAGCCCCATCAATCAAAAAAAAAAAAAAAAAAAAAAACTACCTTCCTCATCTGTCCATCCCTTCTAATAATATGTCTAATTCTTCCTTAAATTTTTTCAAGCGGCTCACTTCCACAACATAAGATAGTAATTTGTTCCAACAGTCAATTACCCTTTGATATTACTCTATCATGAAAGACTGCAGTGCTCAGAAACTAGACACCTGATCGAAGTTTTTAAGGCTTTAACATTTTCGCTGCCACCTTTTCCAATGGCCCTTTTGACTACAGGATTGAGTCAATCTGGATTGAAAAGAGCAGAGACATTTTTCAGCTTTCTTCTCACTATGACTGAATTAAACGATCTCTGGTGAAGGTTGCTTGACAAAAATATCCAGTTTTCCCTTTGTTGAATTGGAAGAAAAAGTTCTAAAAGTAGGTGGTTTTTCTTCCAAGCAGATTAAAATTCCAAAGCTCATATTTACATGAGAAAGCAGTGAACATATTAAATAGATTGAGTAAACTAAATGCTGATGGAATCCTTAATCTTTCTTGGATGACTCATGTAAGGGTTTGTTTGTTGTAGAGTTTTAAGCACAGCGACTTAGGCCACATTGCACCATATGTGTCTGTAAATTGCATGTATTCTGTAGTCAATCTGCTGTTTGCTAAGATGAAAAACCCAAGTTTCTGAGAGTATAAAAACCATGCTACCCTCGCCTGAAACCAACTGAATCAGCCACATTGTGAAAAAGGCCCATAAAAATTCATGTCATCAATGGAATTAGAACTCAAGTCTTTTCCACTCGGTGTGGGGAGGACAGTGATCCTACCAACTGTGCTACCTGCGAGGGCACACATAAGGTAAATAAACTTAAATTGAAAAAGGATGGTTGCAGAATAGATGTGCAAAAATTTATTTTCAGTTAGAGGGCAATTGATTGTTGCAACAAACTTCAATCTGGTATTGTAGAGGTGAACAGTTTGAATAAATTTAAGGAAAAATTAGACAAATTATTAGCGTTGATGGGCAATTGAGGTGGGTAGAGTTTTTTTTGTTTTGTGATGCTATATAAACCGCTAAATCCTTTTTTGGTTCTGAAGCACTTTTAGTTAATTCCTGGCTTTCTTTTTTCCACATATGAAACTTCCCATTTATAAGCATTAAACTTTATTTGTCATTTTCCAGACTATATCTGCAACCAATCTAAGTCATTTCAAAACAACATGGCATGGTTCTGGTTGGTAATTATCCATCCTACCTTCCAACTGTCAAAAATTCCTTTGTAAATGTCATATACAGCACTGCCAGAGACAAAGAGGTTTATCCCATTGTGTAAAGCAATGATTAAACTACATCCTGAATACGACATACAGGTTTTGAAATCTCATTTTAGGATGTACATATGTTGGAAAGCATACTGAGAAGAGTAATGAGATTAAGTCAGGACACAAAAAAGCATTCTTACTAAAAAAGATTGGAGTTGTATAAAGTGCAGTCTGGAAATTAAGCTTCTGTGTGATGACCTAATTGAATGTTTAAGGCTTTAAAAGGGTTGAGAAAACTAATGATGATGACATATTTATTCTTTCTCAGACACATAAAAGTAAAAAAATAAATAAATAAACTGCAGCCATTATCAATCCACTGTAGGATGGATGGATGGATGGATGGAAGCTTCCTCATTGTTTCACATTGAGACCGTATTTATCAGCCAGGCTTGAAACCTGATCTACTCAAAGAATGTGTGCTACAGCACTCCCGCTCCTGGCCATGCAGGCCGTTCACAACACACATACAGGGACATTAATTTAAATTGAAAAAAGGATGGATGCAGAATAGATATGCAGAAATTTAACTTCAATCAATGATACTGATTATTGGAATAAGCTAAGTAGTGTCGTGGTAGTGGACAGCTTGAATAATTTTAAAGGATTGAACAAATTAGATGGGATTATAAATAAGTTTTTTTTTTAATATTGCTGTATAAATTTGTCTTGTATAATTTTGCTAAAACTAATATTAAAACTATTATGATCCCTTTGTAACTGGCATATGAATGCATATATTCAAAAAATACACAAATCAAAACATCATTCTTCAAATATGAGAGCAATTATATCCTTTCAGTATCACAAAACTTAATCCATTTCTAACCTTCTGTCTCACTGTAAGACAACACTTGAAATACTATGTTCAAGTATGGAGACCACACCTAAAAAATCACATTCAGCTCCTTGAGGCTATCTAATGACCAGAGGCTATCTAATAACCCCAGGGGGCTCACATCTGGTGAGTATGGACTTGGCAAACCCAGGGTCCTGAGCTGGATATCATCATTCTTCCCTTTCTTGCTTTCTTGGTGATTCCCTTCTCTCTCTCAGGTTAACGCTGGATTTTTTTTTTTTTTTTTTTTTTTTTTTTGGCTGGTGCAGCATAAGCCTCAGGCTTCCTTGCACCATATGGCTAATAATAATAGTAATAGGTGAGCAAATCATGTAGTGAGATTGGCAAAAGGAAAGACTTTGAATATGTCGGCTACAGAGAATGGTAACAAGGCACCTAGAGACCTCAGGTGTAAAAGACTGAGGAAATAAAAATGAATGAGGTTGAAATTTTTAGATATGATTCCAAAACTAAGAGCCATAAATTCAAATTGTGGGGAAAGAAGTTTAGACTAGATTACAGGAAGTTTTCTTTCAACCAGCAAGTTGTTAATTACTGGAATAAGTTATCCCCATAGGTTGAGGCTGACAGTTGGGGTAGTTAAAAGATCAGCTGAACAGGTACTTACAAGTGGACAATATAAAATAAGTAGTTTATTTTTATTATTTATTATTTTTTTTAATAATTAATTTAAAGGTTTAAGTGCTCATTATTTCATCAATTTCCAATTTTTGTCTTTCCAGTGAATCAGGAAAAGTGGCTAGCTTCTTCATGTACTCTTCCCCTTTGACAAGAAATGACAATTTCACAAATGTTTCCCCATTATTTAACATGGTATAAATGTAGTATGATCATGGACTGGAAGTGTATAGAAAGAGGTGAGCAGAAGATATGTTACATTAACCCCAGGGGCTCACATCTGGTGAGTATGGGCTTGGCACACCCAGGGTCCTGAGCTGGATATCATTCTTCTCTTTCGTGGTGATTCCCTTCTATTTCTGACTCTCTCTTTCACAGGGGGAATTTTTTTTGGCTGGTGCAGCATAAGCCTCAGGTTTCCTTGCACCATATGGCTAATAATATTATGTAAATAACTATACTCTGCTCAATAAATTTAATCCTGAAAACAAATACATGTCATTGAATAGTTTCATTGGTCAGCTGCTAAAAAATACAGTGTGTGTGTGTGTGACAACTGACCAATAAGAGCTTTACTCGATGACAAATATGTTTATTTTAGAATTAAAGCAGTGTTCTGTCTAACTGCCTATATGAATATATTTCATTAATTTCATATTTTTTCTAAATTGGTTATTACAGATTAATTATAATTTGTTGTATCTAAATAAAGGCTAAATTAGTTGGACTAATAATTAACTTAATAATTGGAAGAATTAATTCATTCTTAAAATTTTACTATGTATAACTTGGCTGAAAAATTATCAAATTGAAACTACACCAATTGTTTCTACATATGTTATTGATCATCATCATGATATTCTCAATTCCATCAAGTACTCTACATGCCTTTTCCTATAAACCTTAAAACGCATGATAAATATGCAAAATGTCCACTTTTTATGTGCATAAAATAAAATATATTACATCAAATAATAATAACTCATTATGCTTATTTCTTTTAAAAGGTATTTTAGATATTTGAATTTTTATGTCTGTCCTCTTTGCTTACTCTATGCTATCTTGGGGCTTTTTGTTGTATTTATTTTCAGTTTTATATAGCCAGACAATCTCTCTGTCTTGATCACATGGTGAGAGATCTTACTATTAACCTGATCAACCACGGTTGTGTTTGCTGTTGCGAGCATATTTTATGATATGCTTCATATGAATGTAAAGGGTTCACATCTGGTGAGTATGGGCTTGGCAAACCCAGGGTCCTGAGCTGGATATCATCATTCTTCTCTTTCTTGCTGATTTCCTTCTACTTCTGACTCTCTCTCTCTCTCTCTCTCTCTCTCTCTCTCTCAGGGTAATGCGGAATTATTATTTTTTTTGTTTGGCTGGTGCAGCATAAGCCTCAGGCTTCCTTGCATCATATGGCTAATAATAATAATTTACCTCAATATGATACATAGAACCTTCCCTATGACACTTTCCATAAATTAAAATGAATATAAAATTAACACATATTACTGTACTGTAATCATTTGCATTAATTTTATATTTGTTTTAATTTCTGGAGAGTGTCATAGGGAAGGTTCTATGTATCATATTGAGGTAAATTTCTCTTATTCTTCTACAAATCCTCCTATATATATTCCAACTATCCACTATCCAATTAACCACAAATGAATGTTAATTTCAACAATCAATTACTTACTGCCTGAAAGCAAATTTTCATATATCTGTCCTGCAACCATTCTTTTCCAATTTAAATTTATGATTGTGTGTGTGCGCGCACGCGCGCATGCACATGAGAATGAATAAGGATTCCATCCATGGAAGGCACTAGGGGTATGCAAGTGAGGCACTTGCCACAGGTGCTGCCTAAAATAGGCACTGCTAGATGCACTACTGCATATATATGCGTGTTAAGATACAGTATGAATTAAGTACTGTTACAAGGTTTTGCCTCAGGTGCCACAAATGCTAGCACCAGCCCTGATTCCATCAGTATTTAGTTTGCTCAATTAACTAACCCTTATGGTGAATAAAAGTAATCTTGAAAAGAATGGACTCCTCAAGGGATCACAAAATAGGTTTGTGAGAGGGGAAGTTTTTACTTCAGTGAGGCACAAAACAGGCTGATACAAAAACAACTCTGACATTATTTGCTTTACTTTGACTTCAGAAAATCTTCTGATATTACCTTCCATAAGAAGCAGCTACATAAATTACAATAAATTGAAATTGTAATGAAGATCATCAGATGAATTATTATTATTATCATTATTAGGCTTATATATGAGGCTTATGCTGCACCAGCCAAAAAAAATTCCAGAATTACCCTGAGAGAGAGAGAGACAGAAGTAGAAAGGAATCACCAAGAAAGAGAAGAATGATAATATCCAGCTCAGGACCTTGGGTTTGCCAAGCCCATACCAGATGTGAGCCCCTGGGGTTAAATTCTATACAGTGGGACCAACTGATGATGTTACCAACAGCAAATTCAAAATGGGAAGCATTCAAAGAACTTATCTTGGAAGCTACTAGGCTTTACATACCAACTAAGAAATATTGTTCAAGGTTTAGGCCAAAATGGATGTCAGATGAACTAATGAGGCATATGGCAGAGAAGAAAAATGCATGGGATACATACAAATTAACACATGACACAGAAGCCTATGATAGATACAAGTTGATATGCAACCAAGTTACAAAGGAGGTTAGGCAGGCGAAGGCAGATTACGACAAATCCTTGGCAAGGGATGCAAAGAAAAACAGCAAAGAGTTCTTTACTTATGTAAACTCTAGAAGGAAGGGGGTGAATCAGATTGGTCCACTTGATATTGATGGGTCGTGTTGATGATCCTGCTCAGGTAGCTAACAAACTAAATGAATATTTTGCATCGACATTCACACATGAGGAGTTATTCAGCGAGGGGAATGCCAGAGGTGTATTCAACTCTAGCAGTAAGCTACAGAATCTTGAAATAACTGGGAGTAAAGTGGAGGAGAAACTGTTGCAGATAAACACAAGAAAGGCACCCGGGGTGGATGGGATCTATCCAGTTATATTAAAGGAGGCAGCAAAGGAAGTAAGCAAACCCTTAGCCATAATTATGAGAGCTTTCTTGGACTCAGGGGAGGTACCCATAGACTGGAAATGTGCAAATGTGACCCCAATTCCCAAAGGAGGATCAAAGGCTGACACAAGTAATTATAGACCTGTGAGCTTAACTTCTGTTCCAGGAAAATTAATGGAGGCACTGGTTAAAGAAGCACTGCAGGATCATTTAGACAAGACTTCAGTTATAGCTCAGACACAGCATGGTTTTGTTAAGGGGAAGTCTTGCCTGACCAACTTGATTGGATACTATGATGCAGTCACAAAAGAACTGGATGCAGGGAATAACTTTGATATTATATACTTGGATCTTAGAAAGGCTTTTGATACTGTTGCACATGGAAGACTGCTACACAAATTGGAGCAGTGTGACATTGGAGAGAAATTGCTGCTATGGATAAAGGGGTGGTTGAGGGGGAGAAGACAGAGAGTGGTAATCAATGGACACTGCTCATCGTGGACTGATGTTATTAGTGGAGTCCCTCAGGGCTCAGTGTTGGGTCCATTATTGTTTTCTGTATTTATAAATGATATTGATGATGGTATATCGGGCTTAATGTCCAAGTTTGCAGACGATACAAAGGTTGGCAGGGTTGTCAAGGACACTACTGACACTATGCTGCTGCAACAGGATCTGGAAAGGTTGAGCAGATGGGCTGAGAGGTGGCAAATGAAGTTTAACATTGATAAATGTAAAGTACTACACATGGGAAACAGCAACCCCAGAGCAACGTATCAACTCTGTGGTACTACACTGACAGTGGTAGAGAATGAAAGGGACTTGGGGGTGGTTGTGCAGGCAGATATGATGTTTGGTTTGGTTTGGTTTTTTTTTAGGAGCATTAGCAACTAAGGCCATATTGCTCCGGGATATGCGGTGGTCACTCCCTGACCTTTCCGCATCCTCCGTATTTGGTGGTGACGGGCTCGAACCCCGGTCTAATCAAGAAGCGTGTGCTACGCACTGCTGATCCTTCCCACCTGGCTACGGAGGCGCCGGCAGATATGAAGTTCTCTGAGCAGTGCAGACGGGCTGCAAGAGTAGCTCATGGAGTATTGTCAATGATATACAGGAATTTTTCCAGCAGGGATAAGGAGGTGATTATTCCATTGTATAAGGTGATGGTCAGGCCACACCTAGAGTACTGTATACAGGTCTGGAGACCTCATTTCAAGAAGGATGTAGAGCTGCTGGAACGAGTACAGAGAAGGGCAACAAGATTAGAGAATGGAACAAAGGGGTGCTCTTACGAAGAAAGGCTTAAGTTTTGCAAATTACAGTGTCTGGAGACTAGGCACCAGCGAGGTGATCTGATAGAGGTGTATAAAGCCTTGAATGGTTTAAGCATGCTCAATGCTGATGGGATTCTTCCTCTAGCTCAGAAAAATCACCTGAGAGGGCATAAATTCAAATTGAGGAAAGACAGATGTAGGATAGATGTGCGGAAATTTGCCTTTAGCCAGCGGGTGGTTGGTTGGTGGAACAGACTTCCATCCCTTGTGGTGGAGGTTGATAGCCTAAATAAGTTTAAGGCTCAGCTGGACAGGTATTTTGAACGAACAGAGGGGTGAAGTGGAAGTGGGGTTTTTTTTTTTTTTTTTTTGGCTGATGCTGCATAAGCTTGCTTTCTTGCATCAAATGCCTCTACTAATGCTAATGCTAATCAGTCCACTCTAAAGAATGCCCATTTATGTTTAACCTCTGCGTGAGAGGTTAAACACAAATGGACATTCTTCAGAGTGGACTAGCATAACAAGTGGAGATTTCAGCCAAGGTTCTCTTTTTATAATTTTAATTAAGGACATTGACAAGAAAGTGCACAGGAAGCTGTCAAAGTTTTCCAATAATTTGAATGTTGGGAGAGCAGCAATAACCATAGTTAGCATATGTTGCTTCAAAATAGATTTGGAACAGCTACATATAACCCCAGGGGCTCACATCTGGTGAGTATGGGCTTGGCACATCCAGGATTCTGAGCTGGATATCATCATTCTTCTCTTTCTTGGCAATTTCCTTCTACTTCTGACACTCTCTCTCTCTCTCTCTCAGAAACTTTTTTTTTTGGCTGATGCAGAATAAGCCTCAGGCTTCCTTGCACCATATGGCTAATAATAATAATATCATCTGACAAATGGCAACTAAGGTTTAATACTAAATGTAAGACTTGGAACCTGGAAAACAGAAACCATTGAGTATTATTATTATTAGTAGTAGTAGCAGTAATAGTAGTTGCATATGCTGCAAGATAGCAAGCTTATAAAGTAACAAAAAAAACTCCACATCACCCTATCTCCTCCAATAATTTGTCTAGTTCTTCCTTGGATTTATTCAAATTATCAACTTCCATAACAACAGATGGAAGCTTGTTCCAGCAAACAACCACCTGCTGGCTGAAGGCAACCATCCTTTCTCAATTTGAATTCATGCTCCCTCATGTGCAGTCTGAGCAAGAGGAAGAATGCCATCAGAATGGATTGAGCTTGTTCAATTCATTCAAAGCCTTAAGGTCAGTCAGATCTTATTTTTTATGTTGTTTTTTTTTTTTTTTTTTTTTTTGTTCCCTTCACCAATCTTGTTGCCCTTTGCTGCACCCATCCAGTAGATCTACATCCTTCCTAAAATGAGGCCTCCAGACCTGTATGCAGTACTCAAGATGTAGCCTTGTACAATGGGATAATTACCTCCTCATCCCTGCTAGCAAAGTTCCTATATATCATTGACAAAACCTCATGAGCTGTCCTGACAGCCTGTCTGCACTGTCAGAGAACTTCATATCTGACTGCACAATTCCCCCCAGTGTCTTTTACAATTTCTACTACCTGAGTGTAGCACCACACAAGGTACGTTATTTTGGGGTTACTTCTACCCATATGCAGTACTTTCCATCTGTCAATGTTAAACTACAGTCGCCATTTCTCAGCCCATATGCCTAATTTTTCAAGATCCTGCTGCAGCAGCATATCTTCACTACTGTCATTAACCACCCTGCCAACCTTTGTATTACCCCAAGGGCTCACATCTGGTATGGGCTTGGCAAATCCAGGGTCCTGAGCTGGATATCATCATTCTTCTCTTTCTTGCTTTTTTGGTGATTCCCTTCTACTTCTGACTCTTTCTCTCTCTCTCTCTCTCAGGGTAATAATGCAGGAATTTTTTTTTGCCTGGTGCAGCATAAGCCTCAGGCTTCCTTGCACCATACGGCTAATAATAATAATAATAATCTGCAAACTTAAAACATTAAACCTAATATACCTTCGTTAGAAAATATAGAAAAAAAACAATGGGCCCAACACTGAGCCCTAGAAGACTCCACTAATAACATTAGTCTACAAAGAGCAGTGTCATTACTAATTACTCTGCCTTCTCCCACTCAACCATCCCTTTATCCAAAGCAGTAACTTGCCCTTAATCCCACACTACTGAAATTTGTACAGCAGTCTTTTACGTGCAAGAGTATTAAAAGATTTTCTGAAATTCAAGTATATATCAAAATTATTTTTTGTATCCAGTTCCTTTGTTGCTGGATCACAGTATTCAATCAGATTGGTCAGACAAGGTCACCCCTTAACAAATCCATGCTGTGACTGACTACAGTGTAATTGCATTCCTGTCTAGATGGTTCGGCATCGCTTCTTTAACCAGAGTCCATTATTTTCATTGAAACAGAGGTTAAGCCAATGATTACTCATATCACCTTTTGATCCCCCTTTGTGAACTGAGGATACATTTGCATATCTCAAGTCCATAGAGACCTCTTCTGAATCCAAAGATGCTCTCACAATTATGGCTAGGAGTCTGCTTACTTCATCTGCTGCCTCCCTTAATATGATTGGATAGATCCCATCCGTCCAGGCTCCAGTTATTTTAAGCTTCAATAATTTATCTTCCACTTTCCTCTGTCATCATGAACTTATTTAGCTCCCTATTTGATTTTGAGGAACCTCTAGTATTCCCTCCCTACTTACAGAGTAAGTTAGACTGGAGGGAGCAGGAGTTAAAGATAATTCAAGGGGAAAACAATGACTTAGGGATTACGAATGTCATGCATAAATTTACCATACAGCATAAATAAACAACAGGAAAGTACATGGTGTCCTATGAAGGAATTACTGAACCTTTGTAAATAGGGGAAATGTCATTATTCCTCTACATTAGAGAAGAGCGAGATTGGACCTGGTATTCAGATCTGAATGCCGCACTTAAAAAAAATTAATAATAAAAAAATAACTTTTCACAGGGTCATACAGAGAAGGATGACCAAACTGATGATGCACACAAAATGTTATCCCCACAAGAAAGTTTGGAAGATGCAAAATGAAAAACTTGACACTTTAAAACAATTGAGGGAAGGGAAGGTAACTGATATATACAAGGCCCTAAAGGCAGACATGTAACAAGCAATTTTGACACCTATGGCCAAATATCAAAAATGTGCCTTTTGTTTCAAAAAATAATTATTAAATATTATCCATAAGATGGTACTTTTATAAGAGAAGAGAGGATTTTATAAGAAATGATTTAGATAATAACAAATGTAATTTTTAAAAAATAAACTAAAAATTATTTTTAGACTATATCTATAAACTAAACTATTCAAAAAAAAAAAAAAAATTTAACTCCATTTAGTGTCTAAGACTAATCAGCACCTGTGACCGAGTTCACATTTGCTATACCGTAGTTACACCTTTGCCTAAAGGGGATGAGTAAAATGAATGAGTGATATATATTTTCACTGGTAGGACAAGGAAGAACTAAGGGCTACAAATATAAAATATAAGAGTTTCAGAAGCCTTAGGTCTCATGAAGTTTACCTTCAGATAGCACATTGCAAATCATTGAAATAAATTATCTCAAGGCAGCACAAGCACAGTCAAATCCAAGGTAAAACTGGATGGTCACTTTTGGTAATGACAAAAGTGTGAGTGGTTCCTAACCACCCATCCACTCATACTTTTGTCCAATAATTCTGAAGGCCTTAGATTTGCACTTAAGGAGTAGACTAAATTATTCTGGACCTTTAAAAGGAATAAAAAATTATGTAACAGTGCTGATTTAGGCCTATACCTTAGGCAGTACTGTTGCATACTCAAATATTACAAGATATGCCACTCACAATAAATAGATAAAAGAAACCCAGAAACAAACATATTTGTACTAATAAGATCGATGTTACCAGCCAGAATTCATTTGTAACTGGGTCACATTGCTCTCATAATTATGGACAAAAAATGCATGACCCACTGTGAAATCAAAAATTTGGCTGTCCTTAATGTGCATGCAGTCACATTGAACTTATAAACTCTCCTGGCCTCAGCAGTCTCAAAATAAGTTAAATTTATTTCGTAGTGACTGTTGATGAAATGTAGTCAAAGGGATTATTATATATCTACCATAAAAAAAAAAAAAAAAAAAAACTATGCTCATAATGCACATCCACTGTATCTGTAAGAAACATTCCTTGAAATTTTCTTAATGAATGTGTTATTTTTTATTATTTTTCTTTCTTTCACTGCATAAGTTTCTTCTGGCTATATGTCTTGGAGAAGCAAAAATCATATAACTTGATTATGCATGTAAACAAATCATGTATTTCACTCAAAACAATGTACACATGGTTTTTATTTCTTTTATTTAAATGTTCCTTAACTAAACTGAACTATTACATTTATTCAAAAATGTATAACAATTACTGCATTTTTTTTAAAGTCAGTACCACAAAAAATATTTTATTATTTTCCTTGGAAAGCAAGCTAATTTTTCAATGAACTAGATAAGTATCGAAAAGAAATGTAAATATGAAGTTGTAAATTAACTATTTTTATAAGAATTTGAAGAACTTCAAATGTGTATGTATACAACATATTTATATATGTCTGGCATTCACATATCCAATATTTTGAAATATTAGCTTACTTCTTCAATCAATGGTTTATTTTGTGTAATTCTGGACTTACAAGTAGTTTCAATGCTTTCAAGAGACAGAATATTCTCTACTGATAATGCATATGTAGTTTCAATTTCTGGAATAGCTTCTAGTAAATTTTGTCCAAATTCCTGTGTCCAGCTGCAAAAGTAATCCATTTTTTTAATTAAGTATAAGAGTTTATTAACATAATTTTCTTTCTGTAAATGCTCTTTCTTCATAAGCTTTCTAGAGAGTTTAATTACAGCTTTCAAATCTAGTAAAGCCTTCAAAACATATTCTAATGGCTCAGCAGCTGATGGACCTTTTAATATTTTAAGTACATCTTCTAGCAGAAATACAGCCTGACTGTAAGGCATATTATAGTCTGCCCGCTCAGCAGTCAATTTTTGCAACGGAACCTGCACAGCCTCATCTGCTGTACAAAAATTATGGTTTTCAGATAGCACAGGGCATATATTTAGTAAAAACGCAGTGGCTTCTTCAGAAATATATTTATGGTCACCATTATGTATTCTTGCCATACAAACATAACAATATAAAACTTGAATCAAATTATATTTAATACAATCCGATGGAACCTTTGATGTCAAGGATGACAGTTTGGGAAATTTAAGGCACCTCCCTGTGGTACTGTGTTTCTCTACTACGAGTTCTCGTTTCAACCACCATGGCTCCCATAACTGGAAAAAAGTTTCGATATTGCCACTCCTGATTTTTTCTTTAAATTCCATTTTTTCTGTTTCTGTTAATCGTTGCCATATTTCAGCACTACATGCATCACCAGACAAATCAAGATCGGCCATTCGCTCTTCTAAAGAGGCCTCTTCTACATCTTTTTCTTGTTCTTCTTTACAAACTCGCATTAGCGTTTCCAACATCCTCCTCTTCATACGTGGGTCGACAGTTTTGCTCTGTAACTGATTGAGAACCCATTCTTTATAAAACACTTCGCTGCAGTTTATGTGAAGCTCATGTCTGTAGCATTTTAAGGAACAATAAGGCGCATTACAACGAGGACATGTGTATAAAGCTTTACACGAGCAAAACTTGCATATCGTGTCTTCGGAACCATTTCTTTCCTGGAGTTCCATTATATTTCCATTTTTTCAGTCGTAAAGAGGACAACAAAAAAATTGCAGTGAAAATCCCGATAAAACAATTCCAATAAAAAATTCAACAACAAATACAATTACAAAATACAGTATTATAAACAAAAAACGTAATATAAAAATTTAATCAAACGCACTCTAGCGTTTTATCTTAAAAGTAAACATTTAAACAAAGAAGAAGCCCAAACTAAGCCAAGAAAATTTTATTTGATATTTTAATTATTAAAGTGCAAATCAATCAACAGTAGATGAAGATTATTCTCTAATCTTAATGATAAAGTACTGCATGTGTGCTCTTGGTACTAAGACAGTGGTTATAATCGCTATATATATATATTTTTTTTAATGTCATATGAGTCTGGGTTACTGTTTTACCAGCAGATCTCGACCGCCATAATTTTAGCACGTGCAGTAATTTCTTTATAAATAATTATTTTTTTAAAACTTTGAAAGTTAAAAATTAGGAAGTATAAATTTTTTAACATAACCATTCTCACGTGATCTTAATCTACTATACCAAACCAGCAGTAGTCTCCATCTTCGCTTACTGACGAACTTGACAGTATAGTTAGCATTAGCATTAGCATTAGCATTAGTAGAGGCATTTGATGCAAGAAAGCAAGCTTATGCAGCATCAGCCAAAAAAAAAAAAAAAAAAAAAACCCACTTCACCCCTCTGTTCGTTCAAAATACCTGTCCAGCTGAGCCTTAAACTTATTTAGGCTATCAACGTCCACTACAAGGGATGGAAGTCTGTTCCACCAACCAACCACCCGCTGGCTAAAGGCAAATTTCCGCACGTCTATCCTACATCTGTCTTTCCTCAATTTGAATTTATGCCCTATCAGATGATTATTCTGAGCTAGAGGAAGAATCCCATCAGCATTGAGCATGCTCAAACCATTCAAGGCTTTATACACCTCTATCAGATCACCTCGCTGGTGCCTAGTCTCCAGACACTGTAATTTGCAAAACTTAAGCCTTTCTTCGTAAGAGCACCCCTTTGTTCCATTCACTAATCTTGTTGCCCTTCTCTGTACTCGTTCCAGCAGCTCTACATCCTTCTTGAAATGAGGCCTCCAGGCCTGTATACAGTACTCTAGGTGTGGCCTGACCATTGCCTTATACAAGGGAATAATCACCTCCTTATCCCTGCCTGAAAAATTCCTGTATATCATTGACAATACTCCATGAGCTACTCTTGCAGCCTGTCTGCACTGCTCAGAGAACTTCATATCTGCCTGCACAACAATAACAATAGTTGTTATTGTTATTTGGGTTTTTAGGAGCATTAGCAACTAAGGCCATATTGCTCCAGGATATGCGGTGGTCATTCCCTGACCTTTCTGCATCCTCCATATTTGGTGGTGACGGGCTCGAACCCCGGTCTAATCAAGAAGCGTGTGCTACGCACTGCTGCTCCTTCCCACCTGGCTACGGAGGCGCCGACAGTACAGCAATTTCATCATTGGCTTTCCATTCAGGAAAAGAGGAAAATCTGCAGTAATTACTTGCAATTTAAAAGTGCAATGCAATAGTTGCTTCACCACAAATTTAAAAAAAAAAATCGGGATACAGTATATAATTTTAATAAATCGAAGTTAAAACCGTCAAATAAGGTTTCCAGTTCTGTGTGCAGTATTCTAGATATTGCCTAAACATTACAATGGGATAATCACCTATTTGTCATCTGCTAGTAAAGCTCCAGTATAATCACTGGAGCTTTACTAGCAGATGACCATTCTTGCCACTGAGATGGTTATCTGCTAGTAAAGACCACCACCATTCTTGCCACTGAGATGTAAGTATTCCAGATCAGCATTTTCTCCTGGCGGACTTACGTGACAATCTCTGAACAGGCTGCAAAGTGGTCAGCTATTTAGTTGACCTTGACGAAGTCGACAAAAATTCACAGTTTTCCACATGAAGGTCCAGGGGGAACTTTCCTGTGAATATCAGGAGAGCTGCTGTGGCAGTTGTTCGTCAAGCTCTGGAGAGCTGTAGGAGGATTAAGCGTTGCATTCTCAGTAGTTGGTTTGCTACATGCATGCTGCTCTAATATCACTGACAGAACACACCAAGAGCTATTACTGACAGAACACCATGAGCTATTACTGACAGAACACCATGAGCTGTTCTAGCAGCTTGGTAAAAGATGAAACTACACTTTCAAGTACGGACATATAGGTAAGGAAACAAGTTCTACTTGTTAAAAAAAGAAAGGGTAAATCAGATAGTCCCCTTAGACTTTTACACTGAACCTACGTCAATTTAAAGCAGATAACAGTTTTTAAGCAGTATGCCTATAGGGGTAAAAAATTGTAATATTATGGATTTATGGCACCCGACAGCGAGTTTATCTATCCGTGTGTATTCATCATCATCATCTGCCATTTTCAATCCAGTGCAGGATGAAGGCCTCTCCAGCAACATTCGAGTTACTTCTGTTTTGTGCAATGGCCATCCATTTGCTACCCAGTAACTCGTGAATTTCATCTGTCCACCTCCATTGTTGTCTTCCAGGTTTTCTTCTAGCTCCTCTTGAGAATCATTCTGTTATTTTCTTAGTCCATCTGTCATCATGTGTTCGAGCTATGTGTCCTGCCCAAGACCGTTTTAGTTTAGTTTTGATAAGAATATTCTTTACTTGAGTTTGCTGCCTAATCCACGTGTTTCTCTTCTTATTTAACAGTCTGATTCATAATATAATTCGCTCCATTCTTCGTTCTGTGTAGTTCTCAGCTTCTCTTCCAATCTTTTCCCAAGTGCCCAAGTTAAACTGACATCAATCATGGTGGGGAGTATACATTGGTTCATTATTTTACGTTCAGACAAATTAGGATATTGCTCCTCAGTATGTGACTATATTTCCTGAATGCCATCCATCCAAAATTTATTCTTCTCTTAACTTCTAGCCATTTATCATTATTCATAGATAAGAGAAGAATAAATATATGAATAATGAATAATAATATGAATAATGAATAATAATATGAATAATGAATAAGTATATGAATCCACCTATTCAATTATTGCTCCTTCAGTTATCATAACCCTTTCTGTGGCATACTCGTTCATCATTACTTTTCTTTTAGTCAGTTCATCTTTAGTCCGAAATTCCTACTAACTCTGTATAATTGATTAAGATTTTCTCTAATTCTTTGTGATCATGGCTTATGATCACAATGTCATCTGCACAACGGAAATGGTTTAGGTACTCTCAATTCACATTGACTCCTTTCTGCGACCAGTCTAATCTTCTGACAGCTTACCCAAGGGTAGCAGTAAACATCTCTGGAGATATAGTGTATCCTTGCCGGACTCCTTTCTCAAATTTAAATTTGCTGCTGTTTTTGTGTAGTATAATAAAGGAGGTAGCATTTTCATATATTTTTTTTCAAAGTCATAATATATGCAGTATCTATGCCTTGTCTTTCCAGTGGCCGAAACATTGCCTTACGCTGTATGGAGTCAAATGCCTTTTCATAATCCACAAATGCCAGGCATAAAGATGTTTTATATTCATTTCCTGTCTCTATTAGCTGTAATATTACGTTAAGATGATCTATAGTTTAAAATCCTGTCCTAAAGCCAGTTTGCTCTTTGGTTGGATCTCACTAAGTATCCTTTCTTATGCGGCAAAATTATGATTGTATTATTCCACTCCTTAGGCGTCACACCTTTTCTAATGCATTTTGTGAAGAGTCTTGCCAATTTCTGTTTCATATCTCTTCCTCCCTATTTTAACAACTCTACATTAACTTCATCTTCCCCCGGAGCTTTCCGATTCTTCATTTTCTTCAATTCTACCTCATCAGGAAGGGTATCGATTATGTCGCATGCGTTACTAATTTGTGATCCATATTCCCTACTGCTAGCATCATTCCCTCGCTCCTTATATAATTCTCTATAGTATTCTTCTGCTATTTGATTGATGCCTTCTCTGCTATTTATAAGTACACTATCGCTATTCTTCAGTCTGGGTATCATTTGTCTTTCTTCATTCCTGCTCATGGCTGCTGATTTAAGTCATTTGTTTTCCCTTAATGCTTGTTCTATTTTTCTTGTGTTGTACCTTCTTATGTCCTCTCTGAGTCTGTTTCTAATGGCTTTGCGTAACTCAGAATACTCAAATTTCTCCTTGTTAGTATTTATCTTGCTCTTCATTTGTCGTCTTCGGTCATCATAACATGCCTTTCTTGATTAATTTTTTCTTCTGTGGATTTCTTTTTACCTATAGGTTTCTCGGGTTTTATCACTTTCAAAACGTTGTAGTATTCCTCGTCGATATCTTGGTCCTGAACAGCCTGCAGAAGCTCAAACTTGTTCTTAAGTTCCAGTACATACTGCTTTTTCTCCTCTTCTGTTATCTCAAAGACCTTCGTATTATTTACTCGAGTCAGTTTTTTCCTTTCTTTTCTTACATCAACATCGTGTGCATCTTACCATTCTGGGATCACTTCCAGCATTTACCTTGTTCGGGACAGTGACATTCTTCACGATATACACTGTGCTGCCACTTTATTAGGTACACCCCTGCTGTGCACACAAATTATTTTTCCCACAACGTTGCAAGTCACATGACCATAGTTTTGCATATAAATGCAGCAGAACAACCTTTCTAGTATCAGTTAAGCGTACAAACCTTAGCAAGAATGGGGAAAAGGAATGATCTAACGGACTTCGAACGTGGCATGGTAGTAGGTGCAAGACAAGCTGGACAAAGCATCTCTGAAACGGCAGTTCTCCTGAACTTTTCACACACCAAAGTTTCAGGGGTGTATTGAGAATGATGCAACGAACAAAAAACATCCTCTAAACGGCGCTCCTGTGGAAGAAAATCGCTTTTTGATGAGAGAGGTCAGCGGAGGATGGCTAGAATTGCGTAAGCAAACAGACGGGCCACAATGTCGCACATCACGTCAGAATACAACCTTGGTGCGCAGAACGAACTATCGCAACGGATCACTAGTCGAACTTTGTCGCGAATGGGCTACAACAGCCGACAGCCACATCGCGTACCTTTGTTATCAATGAAGAACAAGAGAGCACGCCTCCTGTGGGCGCAGCAACGTCCGCACTGGAATATCGAGGATTGGAAAACAGTTGTTTGATCTGACGAGTCTACGTTCTAGGTGTATCATGTTGATGGAAGGCTTAGAATTTGTCGAAAACAACATGAATCCATGGCCCCGTCATGTCTGACGATTACTGTGCAAAGTGGTTGGGGGCAGTGTTATGGTGTGGGGAATGTTTTCTTGGCACACATTGGGTCCAATGATACCCATAGATTCACGTCTGAATGCCACATCTTACCTAAACATCGTTGCTGACAAAGTGCATCCATTCATGTTGACAGTTCCTAGAGGACTAGGAAGCTGTAGTGATGGTCATCAGGAGTTTCTGCATCTGTCTGTTCAGATTAGTTCGTCATTTAAACAGGTTAGCGGCAAAGGTAAAGAAGGCTATGTAAGCCTCTTTGGAGACAATGAGATTTTGTACTGGCTGGAGTGAGAAAGAATTCAAGAGGCGCATGGTGTTTATCCGAAAGTAGTAGTAGTAGTGGCATGTGATGCAAGAAAACAAATATATGAGCTTATGCAGCATCAGCCAAAAAAAAAAAAAAAAAATTACAAACAATCCCCTCTAAATATTTGTCCAGTGTTTCCTTAAATTTATTTAACATATCAACTTCCACAACGACAAATGGAAGTTTGTTCCAGCAATTAACCACCCGCTGGCTAAAGGCAAAATTCCGCACATCTATTCTACATCTGTCCTTCCTCAATTTCAGTTTATGCCCCCTTAAGTTCGTAATCAGAACGAGTGGAAGAATCCCATCAGAATTCAGCGTGCTCAACCCATTCAAAGCCTTATACACCTCAATCAGATCACCGCGCAGGTGCCTATTCTCCAGCCACTGCAATTTGCAGAACTTAAGTCTCTCTTGCTAAGAGGAACCCTTCATTCCCCTGACCAATCTTGTTGCCCTCCTCGCGAATCTTGTTGCCCGCTCAAGCAAATCTACATCCTTCCTAAAATGAGGCCTCCAGACCTGCACGCAGTATTCAAGGCATGGCCTGACCATTGCCTTATACAGAGGGAAAATCACCTCCTTTTTCCCTGCTAGCAAAATTCCTGTATATCATTGACAAAACCCCATGACCTGTCCTGGCAGCCTGTCTGCATTGCTCAGAAAACTTCATATCTGCCTGCACAATTACTCCCAGGTCTTTTTCATTTTTTACCACCTTAAGTGTAGTACCACATGGTACGTTTCTCTGGGATTACTTCTACCCATGTGCAGTACTTTGCATTTTTCAATATTAAACTTCAGTTGCCACTTCTCATCCCATCTCCCCAAATTTTCTAGATCCTGTTGTGGTAACACACTGCCATTACTGTCATTAACAACCCTGCTAATCTTTGAATCATCTGCAAACTTCGATACTAAGCTTCGATACCCTGCGATTCTCATCTATCATACTGCATGATGGAAGAGATAGGGAAGGGTTGACCGGAACTTAGCTCTGCAGACTAAACATGGGTTCCACCACTTCAAGCCTCCAATAAGCAAAGTAGTGGTATTTCACCGGTTGATGAGCGTCATCTACCACCTAGTACTGCCTGGTAACATAGAGGGGCAGCGTTCCTCCATGTGGTGTGGGCGCCACACATCGACCCCTGCTTACGTTGGTTCACACCTGGGTGGTCACCCACCATGTACTTGTGCATGGAGGTTATACCCAGGATTACTAAACATCCCACCATCGTGAAGGTGCAAGCAGAGGATTTGGCTGTCACAGACCATCCGGACTTCGCCGAAATTGGGTCCACTTGACTTGAGTGTTACCCGAATATCAGTTCCAACAGCGTTTTAGACTCCCAGGTAGCAAGTACATCTTGTCTGGCATATCTGAGAGAACGTCTGTGACAACCTCAATGATCATGTGAATCGCATAGGAACCCATAACCGGAAACATCACGGGAAAGTAGTAGCAGAGGCACAAGAAGCAGAAATGACACAAGACAGTAATTAGTGGTAAACATTTATTTGACAAAATATTAACAATGGAGTACAAGATGGATGCATTTCATGATGTTACAACAGATTCTCGAAGGTTTCACCATGAGACACAATGCATGCTGCGTGACACCGACGCAGCATGGATTGGCGGACACAGTCGAACACAACTGGAGTTTCTTTGACAGTAGCAGCAGCGCAGGCGAGTCTCGCCACGAGATCCATTTCCATCTCCAAAGGCGATTCATACACGATAGATTTGAGGCCTCCCCCCACAGAAAGAAATCAAGGGTCGATAAATCAGGTGAGCGTGGGGGCAGGCAACGGGTCCACCACAGCCAATCCATCGACGCCCAAAACGACTCTTCAAATGGTCACGAACACACCTTCTATAATGGGTAGGCGCCCCGTCATGTTGAAACCAAATGTTGCGTCTCACATTTGCTGCAACATAGTCAAGTAACCATGGTACAACTTGTTCAAGAAAGATCCGATATTTAGCGGAGTTCAAACGGGATTGTAACAGGCATGGGCTGACTAAGCAGTCACCGACCATACCTGCCCACACATTTATTGCAAAGCGATGTTGTGCCGCATGGGGGCTCACACCGTGTGTGCCCTCTGCTAATCCATACACTAGGTGCATGTCTGCCAGCTCACGGTTCGTATATGGATGCATGCTCTTCGTGCGGCGACTACTGCTTTAATGAGTAAACCAGAAATTTTCCCTCTCGCGAACTGATGAACAGCGCCGTGTACCGACTTACGGTGACGTTTCCGGTTATGGGTTCCTATGCGATTCACATTCCTTTAGATGTTACCTACCTCCCCTAAACGTTTGTACCGATATTTTTGAGATACCCTGTATATAAGTCAATTTCGTGTGTTCTGTGGTCCATTTTCTGTTTTTTTGAAGGAAAATGCAAGTTTCCTTGAGAAAAAACCATGATATCGTCTCCTGAGACCGACTAAATTAACCACATAGTGCAAAATGTCCATAAAAATTCCTCGCGTCAATGACGGCACTCGAATTCAGGTCTATTCCATCCGGTGTGGAGAGGACGGCGATTCTACCAACTGTACTACCCACAAGGGCAGTAGCACTAGATAAGGTCTGCATGGGTAGCAGAGTGGTATCGTCACCGTCCTCCTCACGCTGGTGGAAAAATCCCGGGTTCGAATTTTGTCGATGATGTGAAGAACTTTAATGGGCTTTTTTCAATCCGTGGCTGAGTTAGTCGGCTTCAGGCGTAGATGGCAAGGTTTTTTTTCCAGAGAACTGGGGTTTTTCGTTTAGCACACAGACAAATCGACCACAGAACACATGCAATTAACAGACATAAGACACAGCACAGCAGATGAATTTAATTATTCGGGTGGCCTAAAAATAATAGTTTGTTTTTAGGATGGACAGAAAGGAAACCACAGAACAACATAACACAAAATGCAAAAAGAGAAGGAGCCACCAACCTGGGAAAGAAGGCTACAGAAGAAGGTAGGCTAACTGACCCTGTACCAACAGGGTAATAGTAATAATTTGATCGGAAAAGTGAAAGCCATCCTCATGAAAGACAACATCCACTGCAAACGTTACAGGGAGAGTGCCTAGAGGAAAACAGACAACAGGATATTTGATGAAAATTAGAGAGCCTTCTACAGGAAAATCGGACATAGGGAGAAGAAAGGCAACACATCTCCCAACCAGAAGGTGCTCAAGGAATTCTGGGGAAACTTATGGATCAGTAAAGTTAGCCATAATGGCTGTTCCCTTGGATAGATAGAAAAACCTTGCCATAGAAAAGAAGAAAACTACGAACGTACAACAGATGGCAGATTGGGTTATTTGGGAGGAAGAACTACAACAGTCGAACAGGAAGTCCCACAACTGGCAGAACCCAGGAATATATCAAGTCTGAGGACGAGTGTTGCCGGTGCGGACGTGCCCTTCTGCCGCTCTTGGAACAGAGAAGTTTTTTCTGATTTATTTTCTGCTTTATTAGTTTAAATTGATATATTAACTTATTTTCTAGAGTAGCTTTATATTCCTATTTACGGTACTTAAGTTTAAAGTAACTTAGATAGAGATTTTGTAGGTATTACTTAGTATCGGAAAGGGTATCAAATCCACGTGTTTACCGTTCGTAAACACGTGGATTTGATAGAGCCGCTATTGTTACGGGAAAATTAATCAGTAAAATCTATTAATCTTGTCGAACTTCATTGGCAATTAAATTGTACTTTTAACTATACATATAACCACTTAGGTTACGTAACATAAATAATTAGTAAAAATAAATAATTAATACATAACTTGATACGGAAGTTATATAAAAGGATTTCGTAGATAACACTCGTTGCTGAAACATAAATATAGCGTTATAACTGTGTTGAGATACAAGTTTAGGATTTAATTTTATACTGAAATTGAAATTTTATTGAAAGTAAATCGAAATCATGACTCAAACCAGAGCAGCAAAGCAGAAGGCTCAAGCTAATGGGAATGCTGTGGCTCAGGAGAGAACTGAGGGGGGCAGTTGCCCTCTGAATCACAGCCTTTTAAGATGCACTATTTGCTTGATGTTTGTGGAGCATTCAGGTACGGGACATGATATTGCCATGGGGGATGTCTTTGTGTGTGCGCGATGCAAGGAGCGTATCGAAATCAGGCAACAACTCAGCGTTCTTATGGGCCTATATGAGAGCTTGAAGGACAGGGTGGATGCCCTCAAAGGAACTAAATTGAGGGGCCCATCAAGCTCTCAGCTGCCCACATCAACGCCGAGCTTGCACTCGGTCGTCGCGCAACACAGCGGCAACCCCCAAGGCAGAATGCGCTGGTCCCAAAGGAACTAGTAGTTGTTGGTGACTCTATTGTCTGGGAAACGGGAAACATGCTTTGTAAAAAGGATAGGTGGAACAGGACCAGGGTATGTCTGCCAGGGGCAAAGTAATTGCCCCTTGATGACGTTGTAGAGCGGATATCATCTTTTAAGGGCACAAAAGGTGATATAGTTGTACACGTTGGCACTAATGATATTAAGAGTAGGAGACCGGCGGAATTACTTAACAAGTACAGGTCACTGATGAAAAAAAGCCGTGAATTAGGATTGAATTTGAAAGTGTCTGCAATTCTGCCCAGACACGATAGGAGGGAGTATATGATGAGAGCCCTGTGAATCAATTCTGCCCTGGAAAGATTGTGCAGGGCTCAAGGGGTAGAATTTTTTTCAGCCTGGTCTGTACTTGTTAACAGGAGAGACTACTTCTACAGGGATGGGATACATTTAAATAAAAAGGGTGCAAGAACATTTGCTGATGCTTTCGAGGCAGTGTTAGGTGGGTCGGAAAACTGCTAGATTGGGGGGATACAAGGACTAATAGATTAACAGTAGCCACTGGCAGAGGTGAAAGTGATTCTTGCACTGCTTCTATTGGAATGAGCAGCAGCCTGGAAAACAAGATGCAGGATATTTCAGAGACTGCTGGGAGCCATTGCGGTACAAGTAAACACATGGGTTGTGTTATGGTGGCTAAGAGGAAGAGCAAGTGCATGTATACTTGCGTGTACACCAATGCTAGGAGTTTAGTAAATAAATTTGATGAATTTGAGTTATTGCTCAAAACATCAAAGGCAGATATTGTTGGGATTTCAGAGACGTGGTGTCACACAGATATAAGGAATGCAGAACTGGAATTTGGGGAGTACAATGTCTACAGAAAGGATAGACAGGATAGGAAGGGAGAAGGGGTTATGTATTAGTTAAGAAACACATAAAATCCAAGGAAGTGAAGCCAGTCGACATCGCTGGACAGTGCAGTGTCGAGTCAGTTTGGTGTGACATAAGCATTGGGAGATCAAAATTGAGAGTAGGAGTGTGCTATAGGCCTAATCACTCTGATGAGTATAATAAGAAACTGTACAGAGAAATAGAGTGGGCCAGTAAATCAGAGAGTCTTATAATGGGAGATTTTAATTTCCCAGATATTGACTGGAATTTGGGGGGGTGGTCACTCACACACTAGCAAGGCTTTTGTGGATTTATTGGATGATTGTTTTCTACATCAGCATGTTCGGGAGGCAACTAGAGGGAGTAATACTCTTGATTTGATTATCAGTAGTGATTCTTCATGCATTAAGAATTGCAGATAAATGAACCACTAGGTGGCAGTGATCACAGTGTTCTGAAGTGGGAGTTACTCAAAGAGGTAACTACCATTAGGGGTAAAGGGAAGGGTTATTGCTTTCGTAAAGGCGACTACGATGGACTGAGACAGTATTTAAATTCTATACAGTGGGACCAACTGATGATGTTACCAACAGCAAATTCAAAATGGGAAGCATTCAAAGAACTTAACTTGCAAGCTACTAGGCTTCACATACCAACTAAGAAATATTGTTCAAGGTTTAGGCCTAAATGGATGTCAGATGAACTAATATGGCAGAGAAGAAAAATGCATGGGATACATACAAATTAACACGTGACACAGAAGCCTATGATAGATACAAGTTGATCTGTAACCAAGTTACAAAGGAGGTTAGGCAGGCTAAGGCAGATTACGAGAAATTCTTGGCAAGGGATGCAAAGAAAAACAGCAAAGAGTTCTTTACTTATGTAAACTCTAGAAGGAAGGGGATGAATCAGATTGGTCCACTTGATATCGATGGGTAAACTGTTGATGACCCTGCTCAGGTAGCTAACAAACTAAATGAATATTTTGCATCGGCATTCACACATGAGGAGTTATTCAGCGAGGGGAATGCCAGAGGTGTATTCAACTCTAGCAGTAAGCTAGAGAATCTTGCTTACTGCTACAGTTGAATACACCAGCAGTAAGCCAGAGAATCTTGTAATAACTGAGAGTAAAGTGGAGGAGAAATTGTTGAAGATGAACACAAGAAAGGCACCTGGGGTGGATTGGATCTATCCAGTTATATTAAAGGAGGCAGCAAAGGAAGTAAGCAAACCTTTAGCCATAATTATGAGAGCTTCCTTGGACTCAGGGGAGGTATCCATGGACTGGAGATGTGCAAATGTGACCCCAATTCACAAGGGAGGATCAAAGGCTGACACAAGTAATTATAGACCTGTGAGTTTAACTTCTGTTCCCGGAATATTAATGGAGGCACTGGTTAAAGAAGCACTGCAGGATCATCTAGACAAGACTTCAGTTATAGCTGGGACACAGCATGGTTTTGTTAAGGGGAAGTCTTGCCTGACCAATTTGATTGGATACTATGATGCAGTCACAAAAGAACTGGATACAGGGAATAATTTTGATATTATATACTTGGATCTTAGAAAGGCTTTTGATACTGTTGCACATGGAAGGCTGCTGCACAAATTGGAGCAGTGTGGCATTGGAAGCAAATTGCTGCTATGGATAAAGGGATGGTTGAGGGGGAGAAGACAGAAAGTGGACGATGAGCAGTGTCAATGGACACTGCTCATCGTGGACTAATGTTATTAGTGGAGTCCCGCAGGGTTCAGTATTGGGCCCTTTATTGTTCTCTGTATTTATAAATGATATTGATGATGGTATATCAAGCTTAATGTCCAAGTTTGCAGACGATACGAAGGTTGGCAGGGTTGTCAAGGACACTACTGACACTATTCTGCTGCAACAGGATCTGGAAAGGTTGAGCAGATGGGCTGAGAGGTGGCAAATGAAGTTTAACATTGACAAATGTAAAGTACTACACATGGCAAACAGCAACCCCAGAGCAACGTATCAACTCTGTGGTACTACACTGACAGTGGTAGAGAATGAAAGGGACCTGGGGGTGGTTGTGCAGGCAGATATGAAGTTCTCTGAGCAGTGCAGACGGGCTGCAAGAGTTGCTCATGGTGTATTGTCAATGATATATAGGAATTTTTCTAGCAGGGATAAGGAGGTGATTATTCCCTTGTATAAGGGAATGGTCAGGCCACACCTAGAGTACTGTATACAGGCCTGGAGGCCTCAATTTAAGAAGGATGTAGAGCTGCTGGAACGAGTACAGAGAAGAGCAACAAGATTAGTGAATAGAACAAAGGGGTGCTCTTACGAAGAAAGGCTTAAGTTTTGCGAATTACAGTGTCTGGAGACTAGGCACCAGCGAGGAGATCTGATAGAGGTTTACAAAGCCTTGAATGGTTTGAGCATGCTCAATGCTGATGGGATTCTTCCTCTTACTCAGAATAATCACCTGAGAGGGCATAAGTTCAAATTGAGGAAAGACAGATGTTGGATAGATGTGCGGAAATTTGCCTTTAGCCAGCGGGTGATTGGTAGGTGGAACAGACTTCCATCCCTTGTCGTGGAAGTTGATAGCCTAAATAAGTTTAAGGCTCAGCTGGACAGGTATTTCGAACGAACAGAGGGGTGAAGTATAAGTGGTTATTTTTTATTTATTATTTTTAATTTATTTTTTTTTGGCTGATGCTGCATAAGCTTGCTTTCTTGCATCAAATGCCTCTACTAATGCTAATGCTAATGCTAATGCTAATGCTAATATATAACACCCACAACTACTTGTACAAGAAATTCAGTTGCACACGCAGGCACATAGCAGATCAGTTCACACGGAGAGAATAGGACCATGGCACACTCCCCAAGTCTCTGACTCAAGCAACCACCTGGCTAGGGACATAGACACTAGAAACCTAGCAAAGTACAGATCAATCACCTGTCTCCCAACAATGAACAAGATGCACACCATCTGCATAACTTAGAAGATATCAAACCATTAGGAGTACAGCCATACTTGATTTTGTTGAGCATGGTGGAGGGTGGATTGAGTGCTAGGCAGAACCATGGTGGGGGGTCATCATGACCGAGCAGCAGACGAGATGTAGTCAGGTTAGCAGATGATGCAAGAAGCAATTTACAGTAGTGCTGCAATTATGGAGCAAGCTTACAAGAAGCAGCACAACATGTACATCAACTAACGCAAGGCTTTAGAGACGCTTAATAGAGACACTTAAGATCTACAAAGTCAATGGACCCTGACACACTTCCTAGAGGCAAACATGGCAAAACAGAGGACCACCAGCAAGGTCGAACACTGCTAGACTGATACTCACCAGAAGAGAAAACTTCCACACAGATGTCTTGACTCCCCACCATAGTTCTGCCTAGCACTCAATCCACCCTC
Organism: Mastigoproctus giganteus; assembly: GCF_048544385.1. Classification (NCBI taxonomy): domain Eukaryota; kingdom Metazoa; phylum Arthropoda; class Arachnida; order Uropygi; family Thelyphonidae; genus Mastigoproctus; species Mastigoproctus giganteus. The sequence goes on from NC_143584.1 coordinate 221,497,673, forward strand.
CACCATGCTCAACAAAATCAAGTACGGCTGTACCCAAAAACAAGGGAGGAAGAACCTGTGCATCCTCTCTCACTTGAAGTATATGGATGACATCAAACTCTATGTGGTAACGGGAATCAACTGCAACAGCTACTCCAGATCACTGAAAAATTCAGCAATGACATCAGGATGTAATTTTGCCTAGAGAAATGCAAGACCCATGAATTGAAGCGATTACAGATGGAGAGACCAACAAATATCTGAGAATGATGGAGGCTCATCAGTTAGAACACAAGGAGACCAAGGCCTGCTTGACTGCGAAGTACCATCAGAGACTAAGTAGTCTGCTAAAATCTAAACTGAATGGCAGGAATATGGTCACAGCCATAAACATCTATGCAGTCCCAGTGCTAACGTACTCCTTCGGGACCATAGATTGTATCAACACCAAGCTGGAGGATATTATGAGATCTACCAAGGAAATGATGATCAAGAGCCATCAAAACTCTCCGAAGTTGCCCATCGAGAGACTACTCATAGCCCCGAAAGAACAAGGGAGGGAATAGACTAACTTTATTGGACAAGAGGAGAAGGCGATTAAGAACCTGAAAGATTATTTCCAGAAATGATGAAATAATGAAAGAATACATTTTAAAAATGTTCTTTAAAAAGTTGTTTTAGGCTGACGCTTTACTGAAAATAGAATGCGAAATAATATTTTTAGTAATATTCAAAGTGGTTTACTGGTACCAGTGGTGTAGCCAGGTATCATCGTAAGGGAGGAGCATGGCGACCAGGTCCAGGTAACATTGTAAGGGGGGCATGCCGACAAGGCTTTTTAGTTTTGTTTTTTTTTTTTTTTTGAAAGCCACCTGCGTTCTATTTCTTTAATTTCAAATTTTTGGTTAAGGGGGCAGATGTCCCTCTGCCCACCCCTGAATATGGCCCTGCCTGGTACCCTGTACCATCCAATACCAGCTTACTTTCAACACTGCGAGTATGTTGCTATATATATTTTTATTTTTATTATCCCTCCCCCCCTCCCCCTCCCCCCTGACGTATACTCGACGTTTCTGTAATATTTATTTTCTGCTTAAAATGATTTATAATTGCTGATTCTGCCTGTTTAAGCTTCTATCTTGTATCATTTTCCACTACCAGTACTAATACATTGTATGGTTATATGATCTGGTCTTAACTGTCTGCATCTATTCTTGATCGTTGACAGAGAGCCATATGTATAATTCGGATAAATTCGTATATGGATTATGTATGAACAGGTTAATGGTAAAATAAAATTAACAGAATCTTTTCATTAATGTCGTTGTTTTAAATATAACTTCCGGCAATAAGCAAAAATCGCTAGAGGGTAAATGGAACTCTAGAAACGCTTATGGTTGAATAGTAGCGCCATCTATTATCGAATACATCAATTTACTGTTCTTAAGTTAATAACTAATATATAAATAAAAATTAACAGTTCTCTGATTTTTGAGTTTTTTAATAATATTCAAAGTGGTTTACTGGTACCAGTGGCGTATCCAGGCATCATCGTACCTATGGATTCTTGGTGTTCCTCTTGTTGTTGTAGAATTTTAAGCACGTCAGCAACTTAGGCCATATTTCGCCATATGTTCTGTTGTCGATTTGCTGTTTCCGGGAGTAAAAGCTATGCGATTCTCGCGTGAGACCGACTAAGTTTTCCACAGCAACATGTTCGAGAGGCAACCAGAGGGAGTAATGCTCTTGATCTGATTATCAGCAGTAATTATTCATGCATTAAGAATTTCCAGATAAAGGAACCATTGGATGACAGTGATCACAATGTACTGATGTGGGAATTACAGTACTTAAAGATGTAACTGCCATCAAGGCTAAAGAGAAGAGCTTTTGCTTTCGTAAAGGGGACTACAGGGGGTCTCACACAGTTTTTAATTTCTGTACAGTGGAATCAACTGGTGATGTTACCAACGTTGAATTCTAAGTGCGAAGCTTTCAGGGACTTAATTTTGGAGGTACTGGGCTTTTCATTCCAACCAAGAAATACTGTTCAAGGTTTAGGCCTAAATGGATGTCAGAAGAACTAATGAGGCTTGTGGCAGAGAAGAAAAATGTAGGTAATGCATATAAAGTATCAGGTGACACAGAAGCCTATGGCAGATGTAAACTAGTGTGTAATCAAGCCACAAATGAGGTTAGACAGGCGAAGGCAGATTATGAGAAATCCTTGGCAAAGGATGCAAAGTAAAACAGCAAAGAGTTCTTTAATTGTGTAAACTCTAGAAAGAAAGGGATGAATCAGATTGGACCACTTAACATAGATTGGTTGACTATTGATGATCATGCTCAGGTAGCTGATAAACCGAATGAGTATTTTGCATCTACATTCACACAAAAGGAATTCTGTAAGGAAGTAGAGAACAGAAGTTTACTAAAATCTACCAGGGAGCTAAGTGATTTTGTAATAAATTAGAGCAAAGTGGAGGAGAAATTGTTGAAGTTAAACATAAAAAATGCACCTGGGGTGGACGGGATATATCCAGTTATATTAAAGGAGGCAGCAAAGGAAGTAAGCAAACCCTTAGCAATAATTATGAGAGCTTCCTCGGACTCCGGTAAGGTCCCCATGGACTGGAGGTGTGCAAATATATCACCAATTCACAAAGGGGATTCAAAAGGTGACACAGGTAACTATAGACCTGCTAGCTTAATTTGTGTTCCGTGGAAAATGGAATCACTGGTTAAAGAAGCATTGCAGGATCATCTAGACAAGACTGCAGTAATAGTTAAGACACAGCATAGGTTTGTTAAAGGGAGGTCTTATCTGACCAATTTGATTGGATACTATGATGTGGTCACAAAGGATTGAATGCCAAAAATAATTTTGGATTTCAGGAAATCTTTTGATACTGTTGCACATGAAAGACTGTACAAATTGGAGAGGTATGGCATTAAGGGTAAGTGGATAAAGGGATGGTTGATTGAGAAACGACAGAGAGTGGTAATCAGTGGACACTGCTCTTCGTGGACAAATGTTACTATTGGAGTTCTCCAGGGTTCGGTGTTGGGCCCATTGTTATTTTGTATATTTATCAATGATATTGATGAAGGTATATCAGGTTTAATTTACAAGTTTGCAGATGATACAAAGGTTGGTAGGGTTGTTAACGACAGTAAAGACAGTATGCTACTCCAACGGGATTTAGATAAGTTGGGCAAATGGGTTGAGAAGTGGCAACTGAAGTTTAACATTGACAAATGCAAAGTACTACATATGGGTAGCAACAACCAAAGAGAAACGTACCAACTGTGTGGTACTACACTCGGGGAAGTGGAAAGTGAAAAAGACCTTGGGGTAATGTGCAGTCGAATATGAAGTTCGCTGAGCAATGCAGACGGGCTGCCAGTGCAGGTAATGGAGTCTTGTCAATGATATATAGGAATTTTGCTAGCAGAGACAGGGAGGTGATTATCCCGTTTTACAAGGCATTGGTCAGGCCGCACCTAGAGTACTGTGTACATGTCTGGAGGCCTCATTTTAGGAAGGATGTAGAGTTGCTAGAACGAGTACAGAGAAGGGCAACAAGACTGGTGAGACGAACAAAGGGGTGCGCTTACAAAGAAAGGCTTAAGTACTGCAAGTTGCAGCATCTGGGGACTAGGCACCTGCGAGGTGATCTGATTGAGGTGTATAAGACCTTGAATGGGTTGAGCAAGCTGAATGCTGATGGGATTCCTCCTCTTGCTCAGATTAAGAACCTGAGAGGACATAGATTCAAATTGAGGAAAGTCTGTTGTTGAATAGATGTGCAAAAATTTGGCTTTAGCCAGCAGGTAGTTGATTGGTGGAACAGACTTCCATCTTTTGTTGTGGAAGTTGATAGCTTCCCTAAATAAATTAAAGGCTGAACTGGACAGGCATTTGGAACAAATGCCTGTCCAGAACTAATATGAAATGGGAGTTTTTTTTTTTTTTTTTGGCTGATACTCATAAGCTTGCTTTCTTGCATCGTATGACTCTAATGCTAATGCTAAGTGAGCCAGGTTGTGAAAAAAGACTCACAAAAATCTTCCTCTCTTTGACGGGATCCGAACTCAGCTTTTCTTCCGGTATGGGTTCTTCATGTTAACATGAGAATATTTAGCCAGAAAAAACGATTATAGAATGAATATGATGTCCAGACACGATGCTAAAAAATATCGATTATACATAATGTCAAATTGGATCAATTAAAATAAAGCTTAGGCTTTAAAAATCGACAAAACACCGTAGAGAACAAAACGAAAGAAAGAAAGAAAACAAAAGAAACGAGTTTTTTCAACTATTACATGTTATTTACTTCACAGTCTATCAATATCAGTCAATGACACTTAGAATAATATCCTTTATTGCACATCGGTTGCCTTCGTGGGTAGCACAATCGGTGAAATTTCCATTCTTTTCCATACCGGGTGGAAAAGATCTGTGTTCGAGTCTCATCGATGACTTGAAGATTTATAAGCCTTTTTCACACGGTGGCTGAGCAGGAGCGGATTAAGGTCGGTTGAGGCCCCGGGCGAAGAAGAAAATATTGGGCCCCTTAAAAAAAAAAAAAAGAGACAGGGAAAATAAAAATACATGTTAACCATTTTTTAAAATAAATAAAAAATATTATGTACTATTAATGTTTTATTTCCAATAAAATATGAATATAATATAATTAATAATAGCATAATAATAATCACAAAGTTTTGAACTAATATGTTCAACTAATTTGTTGGGGTTTTGCGTGGGCTCTTCAGAAGTCGGGGCCCAGGACGCGCGCCCGGTGTTGTTGGGGTTTTGCGTGGACTCTTCAGAAGTCGGGGCCCAGGGCGCGCGCCCGGTGCGCCCGCCGTTAAATCCGCCTCTGTGGCTGAGTTAATCGGTCTCAGGCAAGGCTATTATGGTTTTTTCTCCCGGAAACTCGGGTTGTTGATTTTTGACAAAAGTTATTTATAGTGTGTTATAATGGATAAAAAAAAAAAAAAAAAAAGTAAATTGCAGCCATTATCAACCCACTGCAGGATGGAAGCCTCCTCAACAATTCATGCTGAGGGAAATGGACCATAATCTGCCACGCTGGTCCAGTGCGGGTTGGCAGATCGACCGTATTTAGCAGTCAGGGGCTTGAACCCCGGTCTACTCAAAGAGCGTGTGCCGCTGCACTCCAGTTTCATTTCGACGTTTTTACTGTACTTCCGGTAATAATATAGTCACTGTCCTCCTGACAATGAATAGAAAAGGCCTATGGCTTTTTTCATAACGCACTGAGTTAATAGGCCTCAGGAGATGGGTGCATTTTTTTTTTTTTTTTTTTTAAATCCAGGAAAGTTGGGTTTTTATCCAGCAAACAGGCAACTAGACAACATATGGCCCCCTACCGCGACCTTCAGCATTTTATCTGCTTTGACCGTTAGCCAAAAATGGTGGTAAAATGTAGTGAAGGATCCAAAGGGTACAATCGTCCATATTGAGTAAATTGGAGCAAATACTGTGTTTAATATTACCTGTTATATGAAACGATTCGCATTGTGCAGTTTATGAATATTATATAAAGGCCGTTTAAAAATTCGAGCTCATTTTCTAATTCTTCTCAATCGCATATATCATTATCTTTGTATCGCCAAGTCCTAGAAATATATTACCATCATTACACGGCTTCTCGCCACGAAAAATAGAGTACATATCTCCAAAAGCAAATTCAATCTAGATTCGCTACTGTCGATATGTACCTTGGCTAACAGATTCACCGTGTTATAAATTGGCATGCAGTACAATACACCAATTCCATTAGATATCTTCCAAAGAAAGATGCTGAAGAGATTTAAGTCGATTAATAATTATTCTAAAAAGATTAATTATTCAATGGTCTCTTTCCCTTCGTCCTCGTGGGTAGCACAGTTATTACAATCACCGTCCTCCCCAACACTAGGTGGAAAAGACCTGCTCGAATACCGAACAGGTCTTTTCCACACAGGTAATTCGAATACCGTCAACGACGGAAGGAATTTTTATGGGTCTTTTTCACAAATTGGCTCTGTTAGTCGTTCTCAGGCGAAGGTTGCAAGATTTTTTTCGCACATAAAAGAAGCAAACCGACAAGACAACACACGCAGTTTACGACATTATGCCCATGGGTGCATGAATGTTTCTTTTCGAGTACTCCAAGTAAGAAATGAAATGTTTATGTAGTATTAGATAATAGCATAAACATTTCAAAATTAGTGTTGTTTCGATATGCGCACTACTCTACTTTGCATGAGGAACAGAGTAAGTAGTCATAGTAGTAGGGTTTTAGGAGCATCAGCGACTAAGACCATATGGCTCCGTGTATATTGTCTATAAATTGCATGTGGTCTATGGTCGATTTTCTGTTTGCTGGGCGAAAAACTCGAAAAAAAAAAAGACATACTACCTTCTCCCGAGGCTGGCTAACTCGGCCACATTGTGAAAAAGGCCCCATAAAAATTCTTCCCTTCATCAACAGGAGTCGAACTGGGGTCTTTTCCACCCGGCTTGGGAGGACGGAGATTCTACCAACTGTGCTACCCACGAGGGCGACAAACTAGGTAATGTCTCTCAAAAGACCGTTTTACCCAAGAAAATTAATATTATAGTGTTTCATAAATTTTATTATTATTGTTCATTTTATGTTTTATTATTATATACATTCAAAAAGTTCTGGAACTGATTTAGCATCATGAAACTGCAGCATCGTCGTATTTTAAAATGAGTGATTATACTGAGCAGAGAATTGGCGTCAAATTCTTTCAAATTAGGAAAATCCGAAACTTACGGAGAACACGCTATGTGTCATTCGAAGACTTTTCAGTAGTTCTCAAAGTTTAAAGAGGGCAAGCAGCTTGTCCATTGCTTATCCTTTCAAACGTCAAAGTCTGTTCCCTCTCTTAGGTAAGGCAAGAACCAAAGAGGACCAATATAAAATTTGAAGTAAAATAGAAGACTGGATCTTAGGAAGTTTATCTGTGGTTCGGACACTGAAAAAAGTTGCCTTCAAATGTGGCAAAGTGAGTCTGGCTAAGTTCAAAGTGGAACCTGGTGGTCACTTTGTGGGAATAGTATGAATATTCTGTTTTGTTTTATTTTGTTTTATTGGCAACATGACATAAGGAAACAGGGCTTACACAGCAGCACCAACTAAACAAACAAACAAAAAAAAAACTTTCATTTTTCCATGTCTATCAATAATTTGTCCAGTCCTTCCATAAAGTTACTCAAACTACACCTCCACAACGGTATGTGGAAATTTATTCCAACAATTGACAATAATAGCAAAAATTGAAAAATAGATGAAATTTAGAGAAAGACTCGTTCAGGCTTTTGTACCTATCGGTTGTCACAATATGATGGAGTTATTCAACTAACCTTGTAGGTGATACCTGTCTCTCTATTTATCGTGTGCGATCATTGTGAAAATCCGTTCCACTCCTTTCACTGCAAGGAAGAAGGAAAATTTTACCGACAACGCTGAGGAAATTAAGAAAACAGTTTACGAAGCTCTGAACCTGAATGTACGAAATTAAGTTTGGCCTTCAGTGCAAACTTCGTAATTGCGATAAAAATTTCAAGAACAGCCAATGCACTTTGTCACCTTCCTCAACATTTCCCCTCTCCCCTCCCCTTCCTTAGAAAGATCTCCTTTATTACTTCTACTGAAAGGGGGAAAAAAATACACATTTATTATCGTTTTGCAACTCGCAAGTCAGATTTACTAGGTGGCTTCTAGGAAGAGTGTTTATTGATTACTGCTTATATAGGTTATGAAATGCTACACGTGGTTGTCACAGCAACAACGCGTCATTATCATATTAAGAGGTTTGACATTGTGTAGCAATCGTCTGCTACAACCACATTTTCAATGATTGGTGATGCAAGTTAAACATCAAAAAAGATTTCTGAAAAATTTAAAAATAGTTTACATTAATTAAAACAGTGCGTTTCGATAAAATTCGAACTTCCCATGAATACTTCTTAAATATATTGCTCTTTTGGGTAAGTATTTTCGAAATGGTTTATTATTATTTTTATTATGTATGTTTTAATTATTTTTCTTTAGTTAAGGTTGTAATGGCTTCTACGTTTCACATTAATTTATTACAGAAATAAAGTAGGATAAATCTGGTTGTTTATCCGATTGTGTAATAAAGAAGAAAAAAAAAAAAAAAGGGAAAAACAATAATAATAATAATAAATGGATGAGGAAATATTAAAATGAAAAGTAAGTGGGCAAAAAAAATAAATAAATAAATAAATTATGCTGTTAGTGTGTGTGTGTGTGTGTGTGTGTGTGTGTGTAAAAATGTTTTTAGTAAGAATATTTGTTGTTAAGTAGTTAAGGGTTACGTTTCACATTAGTTTAACAGTAAAAAAAAAATAGGATAAATCTGGTTGTTTATTTGATTGTGTAATTAAAAAAAAGAAAATTAGCAATAATAATAAATAGATAAGAAAAAAATTTAAATGAAAAGTACCGTAAATAGGCAAGAAATATTGCAACGAAGTTAAAAAAAAAAACACAAAAAATTCTAAAGCAAATGATGCTGTTACTTTTGTAAAATGTGTGTGTGTAAATATATTTTTAATAAGAATGTTTGTGTGTATTAGCGTCTTAAAAAAGGCATATTATAAACGTACTTTTGCGTTAGCTTCTAAAAATCTAATCCAGCGATAACAGTACTGTATGAAGGATTTATTAACAGTATTTATTCATTGTTAATCAATAGTATTCAATCGGATATCATGCCCCAAACTAGAGAAGCAAAGCAACTGATACAAAGTAGCAGGAGTTCTGTGACTCGGGGGAGAACTGAGGGGCGAGATTCTTCAGCGCATCACAGCCTAAAAAAATGTGCGACTTGTGAAATGTTTGCTGATCATCTTTGGAACAGGACATGGTTTAGCCAAGGACGATGTCTTTGTATGTGCTAGGTGCAGAGAGTGTCAAGAAATTAGGCGCCAACTCGGCGTTCTGATGGGCGCCTATGAGAGTTTGAAGAGTCGGGTAGATGCCTCGATGGTATTAACATTGGGGAACCCATCAAGCTCTCAGTTGTCCAACTTAATGCCAGAGCTCACTCTTTTGCGTTAGGCAATACAGCGGCAATCTCCCAGGCAGAATGCGTTGGATTAACCTTCCACATCTCCTTTATATTCTGTCGTTATTTATCATATACTAACGAAAGTTATTATAAAATTAAGAAAATAAGCCTGCATTCCATTACTCATAATTAACTTAAAGAATTCAAAACTTTTTTTTTTGATAAAAATAATTTTATTAAGTTATTTTAAATAGTTTTTATTTTTAAATAAAACGCAGCAGCAATGCCTCGTACGTATACACAGGCCTATAACAGAAGAAACAAGATTATTATTATTAGCCATATGGTGCAAGGAAGCCTGAGGCTTATGCTGCACAAGCTAAAACAAAAAAATTCCCGAGTTACCCTGAGAGAGAGAGAGAGAGAGAGAGAGAGAGAGAGAGGAATCACCAAGAAAGAGAAGAATGATCATATCCAGCTCAGGACCATGGGTGTGCCAAGCCCATACTCACCAGATATTACCCCCTGGGGTGATATAATGCAATTATATACGTAGTTTATTCAACATAGTCGCATTTCAACTCTACACACTTTCTATAACGCTGTTCAATCATTTGTAAACCTTTCAAGTAGAAATCGATAGACTGCTCCCCCAAACCAGGCTTCTGTTGCACGTATGACGTCATCATTTGATGCAAATTTGATAGTAAGAGACAGTAGTCCGAAGGTGCAATTGGTTGAACTAGGCTTCCGAAGAAACCGGAAGCTAGTTCAGCCAATTTGGCATGTGTCTGATGTGCTGTGTGTTTGTGCAGGAGCATTGTCTTGCAAAAACAGCACACCTTGGGTGAACTTTCCCCTGCGTTTAGCTTTCAGTTGCTCCTTCATTTTGTTCAAAAGTGATGAATAATGCAGTTATCGTTTTACCCTTTTCCAAGTAAGTCCATAAACAAAATACCATCTTTTCTGGATGCAGAACTTCTTTAGACTGGAGAGCCACTGTGTTTCCATTGCCTCGACTGTTCTTTAGGGTCAGGATCATAATGAAACAAGTTCAAACAACCATGTTTCATACATGGTCACAGTTCGTGCCAAAAAATCATTTTTCAGAATGGTTATTGAATACGGGACATGGTGTCCCTTTTGAAGAACATTCAGACATTCCTACAAACATATAAACAAAGTTCCTATAAATATCTGTCCCCAAAGTTTTTATTTTCGAGACGCTAACCGTTAAACATAAATTATAAAACCCTGTAAAATGGTAAAATATTTTTAATTTCAAATTTGTATTAAAAGCATAACTGTGTAAATCACATTTTAAACAGTACAAAACATAACGTACTAGCGCTGATATGAATTGTTTTGTTCTTCTGCATGAATTCTACCAATTGCTCAGGTTGTGAATAGAGCTGTGCAAAAGGGAAGGGGTGCACTGGATGCGATGCACCCCAGCCCCAATACAGAAGGGGAACCCCAAAACCTTTCCTAACTGATTATAGCATAGCCATAACAAAAGAAAAGGGCCCTTAAAACCAACTTTGCACCTGCCCCCCCCATTTCCCACACACCATTGTACGGTCTCAGTTTTCAGTAATGCAGCATGTCTGTTGCTTGAACAATTCGTTGTGGAATGGTCTCTACAGGGAGGCTTATCCATGCTCAGTTGCTTCCCATAGTTGTTACAAATTGAGTACACTCTTCTTCGGAGTGGAAATCCGCTGAGCTTAATTGTATTGAGATCTGGTGACATTGGGAGGCCACCGCATTAGGTTGAATTCATTCTCGCGTTAGCGGAAACCAGTTCTGGTTCTGTGCAATTGTGATCCAGTGCGTTACCTTGTTGGAAGAACCCATTCAGAGGATACACTACACCATGAAAGGACATAGTGGTTTTGTAAAGCGGCGCCTGTGGTCTCTCACAAAACCGCATTTAGTGGCACTGCGAAGATGCAGGACTGCAAAGCCAGATGAGTGTGAGTTCTCTTGGGTACCGCGAGTTGTGTGTTAGCATGTTGTTTGTTTTGTTCATCTGGCCATTTTGTTACTGGGAGGAGCGATCACCAAAGAAGACGCCTTCCAGCATCCGTCCATGGCATGAGGAGCCGGGCCAGGACAGAAGAGGAACATTTACGAGGCTGGCTCTGCTCTGTCCAGGACAAGAGAGGAGGCGGCCAAAAGAAAGGAATAAACACATAGGATAGAGAAGAACAGATAAGGTTGAGGGAGATGATGACAGGGAAGGCATCCCCCTGGAGAGTGCGAAGAGTGAAACTAAAGTAGGTGGGAGTCCTGAAGAAGGGTGGGCTACGATACAAAGAAAAAGTAAAAGTATGCAGGTAAAAAACACCAAGAAAAGGTGGGGGCGATCACGACCGCCTGTGGTTTCGTCTGCATGGGCTGCAGACGGAAAACTGCACTTGGGGTAGTACAAGCAGGCGCTAAGTGTTCAAAATAGTTGCATTCACGGTGGATGTAGTCTTTGCCTTTGTGGCGTTGGAAGACTGCTTTAACATAGGAAGTCAAGGCTTGGAAGGCTTCTTTGGATGCGATAAGCTGATGTTCAGGTTGCAGTGTCGTGATACCCAGCGCTTGCAGTAGGTTCAGTCTTGCGCGCCTGGTCAGAAACAATTTCTATATAACTTCTGGCATCAAAATGTTGCTCCACTAGTATCAAGGGAGCCCAATGTGCGCCATGAAAAATACGCCCCACACCATTACACTGCCACCACCAGCCTGCATTGTTGATATCTAGCAGAGGGAGTCACGCCCGATTAGAGGGGAGAATTAAGGGTCTACAGCACCTCGGGCCCGAAATTCTTCAAGGAACCCGGTCGAGACCTTAGTATTACATTTTTAAGTAATGAAATTCATTTTAATAATCGGCAAAAAAATCTGCAAGCTTAAAATAATAAAAATGTTTTTATTTTATTTGTTTTTTTATCTTATTGATTTATTATATATTAAAATTGACTTGCTGCTTTTTAATTTTGCATGGTTCAACCATGGTTCAAGCCCGTGACTGCCAATTACGATTAACGACTGTATGCATGGTTTATTGCAAATTCCTGGTGGTCATGCCCGAGTATAAAGAACATATACAAAGATAACGGGGGGGGGGCGAGGCAATCATGCATTTTGAACAGAGGCCCCTGTTAGCTTTCGACTTTCCTGGGATGGGTGCATGGACTCATAGTGATCGAAATTTTTCTCCAGACAATCCTCCGAGAGAAAATTTTCAAATAATGATTCTCGAAACTAATTTACTGGTTCTAGACAATTTTCTTATTTGCTTAGGAATCGTCTCCGGTCTCCAGAGATCCTCGACTCAAACTAAAGGTAATCATGTTAATCAATAACCCACGCTCACAAATTCAATCCACTCCCTAACGCGCATTGCTACATACTTTTCCTATAAATATTTCCATAGCCACGGTTCTTCCGTTAATGTCATTTCTAAATGAAAGACAATTAAAAAATATACAAAAATATTAATTGTATTTTGTAAATGTCCTTTTGTAGTTTATCGATTCTAAACATAACACCAATTCTACTGAAGAAAATAATTCAATTGCTTTCTTCAACTAGCACTGTTTCAAAGTCGCACTACATTTTTATTTTTTGAAATTTCAATCGACGAATCAAACAAGCTTCTTTCTCCAACTTCCCAACCCTCAGCGCATCTGACGTATACTGAAGTATTACAGGTGTCGACCACGACACCTGTAATACTTCAGTATACGTCAGATGCGCCTTTTGGAACAAAAAATACTCCAATAAATACTACTATCTCGATTTTTTAAATTATAAAGTGTCACTTATTTTTAAAATTTGCTCCTTTCGATTATGATATATATGAATATTTTTCATAAGTCCTCTGCTTTACATTTTTATCTCCTAATGACATCATTTGGAAATACGCCACCTAGTTGGAAAAACCACTTGCGCAGCAGACTGACAATAACAGATGACATTTATAATTCTGGGCGATGAATGTAATGCATGAAGCAGTTTCATTCATTAGAATGCGAGTTATCATGTTTACCTCAGCTAAAAAGCGATAAACATCTCACCTTGAAGAATTTTATATTTTCTAGCCTGACAGTAGTGTAGGATAATCAGATTTTCAGGAATGAAACCCGAACAAAATAAATTGGGGAGATTAAAAAAAAAATCTGGACAAAACGCATTTGTGGGGAGGAACCTGATAGAAGTGTTTATACACCTGTATCACGTCTATGATATAGGTGAATATCCAAAGTGCGTTTCCGGTTCTTCAGCCCGAATCACATGCAAATCGACACTTGGAAGCACACACTTCTACAGACTCACACGGATTTGGGTAACATCCGGGGACCGTTAAATTATAATTAAATTTAAAATATTTCCACGTCCTTGTTTACTTCCATAAGGGAAGCCAGCAAGGACGTAGAAATATTTTAGTATTAATTATAATTCATAATTTACATTAGAAAATTTAATAAGGTGCCGATGGCAGTACCTACATGCCGAATTTTCATGTAGCCGAATTTTCGTATTAATATCAGGGGAGGGGCAGTTAAAAATTAAAATTAAAAACAAAATTAATGTATTAATTTATGAAAGTTAACTATGTGGTATATACCATACGTTTGATATTTTTTTACAATGAAATATGTTTTTAAAGCTGTAAAAAATGTAGTACTGTACATTTTTTTATTTCGTTAATTTATTTATTATTATTGATTTTAAAGTCGATATTTGAATAAAATAAAGCGCAAAGTACTTCTGTGTAAATTGCCTAAGTACAGAAGAAAATTTATTTATACAGAGGATAACTCTTTTGGAATAATTTTCACTGATCTTCCCTAGAATGAAATTTCCCTATAGCTAAATGAACCTTTAATCCCCAGGACATGGGGATGGTTGATAGAGAGGTTGAGATTTCCAATGTCAGGGCGAACCTATCTAGAGGTGTCCCCCCCTTCATATTCTGAATAAGTTTCAATATGATGATCGGTATATTTCCCATTCTGGTCATGATGGCCGCATTGCTACGGCTTATATTCCCCACTACTCGGGCATGTCTACACTCCATGCCTGGGTGTTGCGCCAATACCGTATTGGTTGTGTGCAGCTCCCTGGTAGGTTGTTGTTGTTGGTTTAGGGATTTATTAGGCGCATTGGCAACTATGGCCATAATGCGCCACCCTGGTAGGAGATTACAATCGATGCTTCCTAAGGTTAAGTCAACCATTCCTTTGTCGTCGTGCTAATGTGGTTTATCGTGCTATTCGCCCGAATTGTGGGGTGTGTTACATCGGGGAAACTAAACGCACTCTGTGATTGTAACTCTGAAAATGATGAGGAAGGAGAACTATCCATGAGGCCAATTACGCTGGCTGAACCATTGAGGAACACTTTTTGGGGTGAACATTTCGATTACAACCCGCGACTCAAGACACAATGTTAAAGTTTTGGACTACGTATGTGTTTCTCACCATCTCTCGTGGATGGAAGCCTTAAATATAGCTGTGGCGAGTTCCACCATTAAGCGTAATGGTGGGAGTAAAGTTTATTTTAACAGTTCGTCGGTCGACAATAATAAAAAATATATTATTTCTACACTGGCATAATATGAAGGAGTTGAAAATACAGTTTGAAGCACAGCTTTAAGGCTATGTGTTAAAGGCCTGCGTTCAGATTCTGTGTCGTCAGAAGGAACTTTTATGAGCTCATTCCGCGATAACCGAGTTAACCGAGAGCAGTGTTTCTTGATCTTCAGTAAACTGTGGAGCACCGTGGCGTATCACAAAGTATTCTCTAATTCTGGTGTGGCACCACCCGCGTTAGCAAATAGTAATAATTCACGATTTATTATAAAAAGGGAAGAAAAAAAAATCAGAACGTAACGACCTGAATACGTGAATCGAGAACATTTCGTGTCTGTGCATCTGTCATAATTGTCCATTCATTCCTCCAATCAGTGCACGTCAACAAACATAATATCCAGTGCTTCAGCTACAGTGAACGGTATATGGACAGCCTCTGTGATATGATTGAGAGAAAAAATAAATAAATAAAATAATTGCTGGATTCGTATAGGTTCGATTTTTTAAATGAAATTTGGGATGGCTCGACAAATCCTTCGAAAAGAGCCAAATATAAAATTCTATGAAAATCCATCCACTAAGAATCGAGTTATTACGTGCAGACGGACTGACAGACAATCATTGAAGACAACAGCCACTCTATGAATATAATGCTAACGCGTCTAATGTATACTGATACCCCAATAGCCTTGGTTACTGTAATGATAAACACTACCATTTGAGTATTGCACTATTTGGATCATATTTTTTTCGAGAACGGTACCCATTTTCTTGGCAGTGTAAAAAAATTGAGCGAAAAAACTCCGTGGCAATTATCTTATTTTTTCATTGAATACTACTCTATAAAAAAAAGGAAATCACTGTAGGATCGGATGCATCCACGTGTCACCTACTCAGAGTCCACAAAATAGCAGTGTTATTGTGCCCTTTTGTAGTAGTAGTAGTAGTAGTGGCATGTGATGCAAGAAAGCAAGTGTATGAGCTTATGCAGCATCAGCCAAAAAAAAAAAAAAAATCACACCATTGCCTCCAAATGCCTGTCCAGTTCCTCCTTAAATTTATTCAACCTATCAACTTCCACAACGACATATGGAAGTTTGGTCCAGCAATTAACCACCGTCTGGAAGGTTTTTGCATCGACAAAACTATAATACTGTACCGCCAGGTCTACCACTGCAGGGATGGCCAAGAGTTGGGAGAAGGGACTTGATGGTTTGGTATCGCATGATTCAAAGGATACTTGTGTTTAATGCAATGCAAAAACAATTTCATTTAAACCTTTTTTTTTTTTTTTTTCCATATATAGTGTATATAATATTTTTTATAGTACTGTACTGTACTGCATTTAGAATTAACAAGTTAGTTAATGTAGGCAATACGGTACATTTGAGGTGCGTTCGATTTTTTCTAATATATTAAAATGAATTTTAATATATAAGATATTTTTTTTTTTTTTTTTTGATTTTCTGTGATTAATAGAAGCGAAAAGTAAATATAGTTATTTCCCTATCGATTAATTACTAAGAATATATTCTACCTCAGTATTCTACTGAGGTAGAATACTTAATAAAACTCAATAGTTTTACGTTCTCTAAACTTAGCGTTCAGTTTAATTACAACTGAATAATATTTATTACTCTTCTCCCATATACCGTTTTTTTTTTTAATCTCTTTTCTCTATATATACGTGTGTCTCTTCACAAACGTTCACGAGTCTTACATAATAACGCACATGAAATGTGCACGGACTGTCTGAAGCTAAGCATGCTGCATTGAAACTACGTTTAATCTATATGAATTTATTTTTTTCCATACAAATTGTGTGGAAAAAGGAAATAATTGCAAAATTTATATTGTCTGATTTGGAATGGCTCGACAAATATTTTTAGAAGGTTGAAATATAAAATTTCGTGAAAATCCATGCACTGTGAATCGATATATTACTTGCGGACGGACAGACGGGCAGATGGTGAAGATAACAGATGCGTACACACACACACATATATATATATATGCGAACTGTCCTAAAAACTGCTATTTCGTTTGTCAAAAGAACACTCAGGCGACAGCTATGTCTCTAGGTAATAACATCAAACATTAATTTTTGAACAACTCTTTGTATCTACGTATGTATGTACTATGCGCTAAACTTCTTCCCTGCCTTGCTTAGTACAGTGCCTTTTTTCAAGATTACACAGCGATACGAATGAAGATAGCGTATCGTTATCGGAGGTTCAGAGTCTCACGTTTCGGGAAGGCCAGCGATGAAATTTCTGTCCGTCACGTACGATCCAATGCAGATATGATGCCTTAGATGGCAGAAACGTGGAACTTATTGCAACAGGATGAGGAAGCGCGTTATGATGAATCGTGAACATTTTTGGGACACAGCAGCCGGATATAGAGAGGTTCCTGTTATTCTAGTATTTACCACTTTCCCCTTTCTTCCTGTCTGTCTCTCGGATCTTATATTCTTTACTGCTTAACGCTACCATTTTAGCTCTGATTTATTACAGATATTTATGATTGGATTACTGAGTTCAATCAGACTATAAATGGTCCTGTGTGTAATGTGGAAGGGGTGTTTTTCTTGTTTATTTATTCATTTCCCCTCCCTGTTCTTTAGCACTGCAATTGGCAGTGGCAATTGTTATTATTTTAGTACAACAGCTCCCCTCAAGCACTAAGGTCCACAAAGCTACCTGACTGTATTAAAATATCCGAGAATTTCCGGGAGTTGAGGGATTTTCCCCTATTATATATATGTGAGCTGCTAGTTTCTCATGAGCAATGATACAAAATTTTTTTTTAAAATAGATACATCTGGTATTCCTTTACGCTTAACCTGTTCATTTTCCTCATTTCCATAATTTTCTCTCAATTAACAATATCAATTCTCTCTACAACTGCTTCAATCTTAATCATTTCCTCATATTTCTCTTAATCAGCAATATCAGTTCTCTTCACAACAGCAATCCATAAACTAAATTAATACTAATCAATTCTTTTAAATTTCTCTTAATGAGCAATATTAATCCTCTTTACAACTTCAACCAATAAACCAACTCAATACTAAACATTTCCTTACATTTCTCGTAATTTCTTCAACATCAACCTTACTCTAAAATAATCTACATCTTTATCTAAGCACCATTTCCAATACAACACAGTTCAGAGCACTTACGTTCCTTCCCTTTCATGGTGGGGTTTCTTTCTGCGGATTCCTTCTGCGAAGTGCAGTGAAGTCTGATCTCATCCCGTACTATCTTATTTCGGGAACAGTTCTTTGTTAATGCTGAAGGAAATTATCACATCAGTAGTGGAAGCCAGGGACACTATCTGACTGGCTTATTACTCAACTTCCTGGACTCTCCCAGAACTACAACAACAACCACCCTATTTCGCCGCGAAAACTTCATTTATTTTCTTCTAATTTTCTTATCTACGACCATCTAATTTAGAACTGACCCAATCACGGTGTTCTAAACTCACTTTTTGTTTTTCCCACACAACGGAACTCTTTCATCTTTTACCCCTAAATCATCTACTGACCATAACCTTTGAAGCTGCTACATACCGATGCCCTTCCCCAAAATACCCCAAAAGTGTCGCGTTCTGATTGTTATTTGGTTTTTAGGAGCATTAGCAACTAAGGCCATATTGCTCTGCGATATGCGGTGGTCATTCCCTGACCTTTCCGCATCCTCCGTATTTGGTGGTGACGGGCTCGAACCCCGGTCTAATCAAGAAGCGTGTTCTACGCACTGCTGCTCCTTCCCACCTGGCTACGGAGGCGCCCGTCACGTTCTGAAGTAGCAGTTTAAATTTAAAAGATTTCCCTGAGAGCCTTTTAAATTTACCCTTTCTTTCCTGGCACACTCCTCTTCTTCTTCCCATATTTAAACACTCAAAGGACTCCACCACTTTGTCTATTGTTCCGAAGCTTTTAATTTTAACCTATTTCCGCACCTGACCATACCGTTCTTTACCACATTCCTTAAGTACCCTACCACAAGGCCTGCTCCCACTAATGGCAATATTTCGATAATGATTTTTCTTTATTCCTTAAGTGCTTTACCTCCACACTATTCTTACTAAGAGAAATATATTTGTAAGACTGTCTTACAGTGTGTAAGTAAAATAAATACGTCTGCTTGAACTTACGACAAACGTTTGGCAAAAGTAACTTCGTCTGCGATTTTGTACATGAATTAACTTCAATCTGTTATGTTCAAGATGAATACGAATAGAACCAATAAAGTGAATTTACATATTAAAGAGCAAGTACAGAACTATAAAATACATCAACTAGTACTCGGTAATAAGAATTTAAATTTAAAAATGAGGATGAGCCAAAAGTAATATTCCAATATTTGTTGCACGTAGGGCTGATTCAAAAATTCTTCAATTTTGATTTTGAGGTCATTCTTGCTTTTTCGCAGAAAATGCATCCCATAGTCAGGGCCGGATTTACATATAAGCTAAACAAGTTACAGCTTAGGGCCTCACATTACAAGGGGCTTCGCTCCATCTTAAAAAATCCTTTTTTAATATTGTCACAGGTGAACAGTAACAGAGAAGGGCCTCATACATTTTTTTTTATGTAAACCCCAAACATGAGAGATATTAGAACCTATAGTACTTAGTACCATGCTTGGGTTGGAGGTTGAGAAGACGAAAGAAGATATTTGTTGACATTGGACTTGAATTTCTGTAGACTGTAATTTTCAGGAAATACGTATGAAGGAAGGTTGTTCCAGAAAACGGCAGTTGAATGAATGAATAAACGAGGAAGATGAAAGGTTGGTTCTGTTGGTTTGAAGTTGGACAGTAAATGGATGTTGCCTGGACGTGCTCCGACTGTTTTGAAAGAGAGAGCGGGAATTATAGAAGCCAATTCAGAAGAACAGTGCCCATGGAAGTATCTGTAGAAGAGGCATGCAGCAGAAACTACGTCTATGAGACAGAGAGTGGAGAGACTCTGTTAGAGATGAATCATTAATTAACCTAACTGCCCTCTTCTGAATGGAATCAGGAAGCCTGAGAGAGGTTTTGGGGGCACCACCCCAGATGTGGGAACAATGTTCAATGGCAGGACGGATTTGCGATTTATACAGAGTGAGCATCTGTTTGGAAGAAAATTAACGCCGAGAGCGAAAGAGAAAACCAAGTTTTTTAGATGCAGAAGAAGCAATATTTGTAATGTGCTTGTGCCAAGAGAGATTAGAAGTCAGGATAATCCCCAAAAGAGATATATCATTTTGCCTAGAAATCGGAGTGTCACTAAACATAAGCATAGGAGCACAAGAATCCTTTTTGCGAGATATAAGACAAGACTGAGTTTAGAAAGGTTGAAATCAACTAAGTTGTCTTTGCCCCACTGGAGAATTACCTGAAGATCGGCATTTAAGGAATTGGTAGCAGATTTTCGAGAAGTTGAAGCTGATTGAGCAGGGCAAGGTTTCTCAAAATGGAAAGTGGAATGCAATGTGCTATCATCGGCAAAACTATGGATTGGATTTCCAGTTAATGGAAGAAGGTCATTAATATACAAGAGGAAAAGAGTGGGGGGAAAGAACTGAACCTTGGGGGACACCGGCATTAGTGGAGAAGTTAGAAGACCGAGAGCCATCTACCATCACCCTCAGTGAGCGATCAGAGAGAAAACTGGATAACCAATTACTAAAAACAGTTGGCAAACCATAAGATGGAATCTTGTTTAGAAGACCTTTATGCCAAACACGATCCAAAGCCTTTGAGATGTCAAGAGCAACTACTTGTGTTTCACCGAACCTTTCCATTGAATTAGTCCATAAATGGGTAACATAAGCCAGAATATCACCAGTGGATCGACACTGACGGAATCCATACTGGCGATCGTTGATCAGACGGAAGGTTTCTAGGTAGTTTAAGAGTTGGCGGTTAATTGATTTCTCCATTACTTTAGAAAGAGTAGAAGTAATTGCAATGGGACGATAATTGGATGGGAGGGATTTGTCACCCTTTTTAGGAACTGGCTGGATATGAGCAAATTTCCAAGCAGAAGGAAAAACACCTTTGGAATAAGAAAGTGAAAAAAAGCGACAAAGTACAGGAGTAAGTTCAGGAGCACAGGTTTTGAGAACAAGTGGAGAAATACCATCGGGACGTGGAGCTTTCTTAGCATCAAGATTCGTCAAAATCCTTCTGACATTCTTTTGACGGAAGACCACAGGGGGCATTAAATGGAGCGTGTTGGGAATAGTGGGAGGTGTTTTACCAAGATCATTAATACATGAGTTGGAAGGAAAATGGGATGCTAGCAGGTCAGCTTTATCCTTGGCTGAAGTGAAAACAGAGCCATCTGATTTGGACAGAGGTGGGAGCAGAGATGGGCAAAAGTTGCGGCCAATAGCTTTGGCAAGAGACCAGAATGCTCGGCTACCATTAGGGCAAGAAGCAAGTTTTCTACTCTTAGCCTGTTCAAAATCTAGTTTGGACTGATTAATAACTGCTTTACAATTGTTGCGAGCTTTGGTGTAGGCAGAAAACGAAACTGGAGAATTAGAAACAAGCCAATTACGATATGCAACATTCTTCTCCTGAACCGCCTTAGCACATTTATTGGAAAACCAAGGTTTAGATAAAGGACGAGAGTTTAAAGTGGAGTGTGGGATAAAGGATTCCATTCCTGCAAGAATAATTTCACTGACACGATCTGAGCAGACGTTGACATCAGAAGTTTTGAAACAGTAATCCGACCAAGGAAAAGAAGAAAAGAAATCTCGTAGGTCATCCCATTTTGCATTCTTGTAATGCCAGACAACACGAGGTTAGGAATAGCCATGAGATAAAGGCTCCATTGGAGAAGAGACAATCACCAAGTTGTGATCTGAAGTGCCTAAAGGACCTCTCACTTCGACCGTGCACTTCGACCGTGTAGAAAAAGATCAAGCGTGTTGGCTGCATGATTAGGATTGTCCGGTATTCTTGTAGGTAAATGAACAATCTGTGCAAGGTCATTAGTAATTGCAAAAGTCTCACCATCTCGACCAGCTCGGTCGGTGTGGCTAGAAAACGGAAGCCACCTGGAGTTGTGAACATTAAAATCACCAAAGAAAATTACCTCACTGTTAAGAAAGTCGGACTGGAGAAATTCAAGTTGCAAAGAGAGGAAGTCAAAGAGCTCCAAGTGATTAGTGGAGTTGGGAGAACGGTAGAGACAACAGATGAATTTGACACAATGAGGTAGAGAGATTTTAAGCCAGAGAAGGACAGAGAGAGGAGATTCCAAATTGCCAAGTCTCTTACAGGGAATATCAGAACGGACATATGCACAAGTACCACCTTCGAGGCGAAAGGAATCATACAGCGAATAATTTGGGCATCTGAGATGAGCAGTAGTTGAATCAACCGATAACTGAGATTCTGTCAGAAAAAGTACATGGGGTTTGGCAGACTGCAAGTGGAAATGGACATCATTGAGATTAGAATTGAGACCACGTATATTTGTGAAATGAATTAGAAAATGTTTGGGAGATTTAGATCTTTTCGCAGATAAGCTTGCTCTATTAGTTTGACAATTCATGGTGTATTCAATAGTAAGAAAAGTGGGTGGGACATGCTGTATGAAGTAATGAAAATTTTGGATATGGCGTACACATGGTAAAAATATACCCAGATCCTTGACATAACGTGGCCTCGACAATGCTCCCCGCATACACACTACTCGGACTCCCTCCAGTCACAATCTGGCAGAGTAGAGGTAGCAAGATTATACACTAGCTGATCCGGAAGCTTCCTAGAGAGTTAGAAATAGGTTCAGTCCGGTGTACTAATTAGCGGCCGGCCTGCGAACACCGTTTTAGAGCTGTACCCTCGAAATGTAAGGAAAATTGGATCTCACCACGATGTTCATCATAACCTCAAAATCATCAATCATACTGCATGATGGAAGAGATGGGGAAGGGTTGACCGGTTATAGCTTAGGGCCACAAGTTCAAATCCGGCACTGTCCATAGTTTACAATGGTTCAGCCGTGGTCGCGGCCACTTGTAAGGATGTTGTGGGTTCGAATCTGTACGCTGCCATGAAAAATGGATCGACACTGACATGAAAAATGGACAACTCGCTGTGAACTGTGCCGAAAGCTGTCCTTAATTTAATGTGCATGCAGTTGCAAAGAATATGCAAACTCTTCTGGTTTAAGCGGTCTGAAGAATAAACGGAAATTTATTTTATAAATATATTTATCGTCTTTCCATGAATTTGAAAAAATATCAACCGAGAAGATAAATGTAGCAGTGAAAAGTGTGAAGAATTTGACAGATGTACTTTTGTTTATTACCCCATCCAAGCTTTCAACTGTTATCTTATGTTTCACTGAATGTCTTATTTGCCATCAGTTGATCATTCCATACTTTTATCGCAGCTGCTGTATCGGGTTATTAACCCTAGCTTTCTCTAAAGCAAAGGAAGACTGCCAGCCGGTGTCTTCCTTCTCCATATAGGTGGGCCGTGGCTCTTTAGCCACACCAACTACCTGCTTCCTGCGTCCGGCTGTCAGAATATAGATTCACAGCGTCAGGGGTGACGTCTCTTTACATCCTCTGTGTCTCATCGGAGAATGGGGGAGGGAGCAGGGTGGAAAGAGCATTAGGCGCAGACGCACAGAGGAAGTGGAACGGCTCCCAGCTAGTAAGGGCTCACCTGTCATGGATAGTAATAGAATGGCTGCAGGTGGAGGAAATGAGAAGGTGGCACCGTAGCAGAAACGGTTGGAGGGAACATAAAAAGAAATTTTACAATGCTCACCTGGATTATGCATATATTTTATAAGCCTCCTGGACGAAAGACGTTTTTGGTTCAAATTTTTTATTTGAACGCATAATTCGTTTAGGTGGAAGAATATCGGTTTTGACTTCTCATTTTTATTTTTTATTTTTAATTATCGTCAAGAAAACTCAGGCTATGAGGGTATTCAGGCTAGTTTGTTTACTGAAATGAGCTCGGTCCTACCGAAACGAATCCGAACGTTTTCAAATGGGTAGCAAGTGACACAGCTACTTCTGAAAATCATTAACATAGAAAGAAACTCAATTATAATCAACCTTTGCCAGGACCAGTGAAATCAGAAAGACTTAGAGAGAGTTTATTACATATATTTATTTATTTAATCATTTTAATAAGCCAATTTCATTTTATTTATTAGCTGATTAAAGTCAATTATAATTGACTTTAATCAGCTAAAACTTTATTGCCCAAAATTTGTTAACAACTCCACTGGGTTAGTGTCCGTGACATTACATACTTATATAATTGTTTCAGCTTCCCCAAACTGCTTATTTGTTTACCCCACTTTCACCTTATGCTATGAAAATGCAAATTTTTGTAGGCAATGCTTCCTTACCTTGAAGTCCAAATTGTTTTGACAATTTGGACTTCAGCGCATCATGGCCTAAGTTTCCTATACACTAATAAAAATCAAATGAAATTAAACCAAACCAAATTGTTAAGTCCCAAATTGTTAAATGATTCAGTGTATAAAAATCGTACATTAAAAATAATAAGAAGGTCATCCATCGTTCAATCATCTCGATCTAGTGAAGTTGCTGTAATTTTTCTTCTTGCAATGATTGTAATCAAATTAAGAATGTATTTAAAAAATGCACTTCCATTCCTTTTGGAAAATATAACCAATTATATTTTTGTGCAAGTAGTGATTAATCTGCATCTTAAGTACTGCATACAGGTCTGGAAGCCTCATTTTAAGAAAGATATGTATCTCTTGGAACGGATGCTGAGGAGAGCAACCAGATTAGCCAAGAACACAGAGGAATTAATCTTACCACAAAATACTGTACTCAGGTTCTGCAAATTGCATCGCTTGGTAACTTGGCACTTTCGAGTGCCAAGTTACCAAGACCTGGTTAAAATGTTAAAGCTTTTAATGGATTAAATGAACTTAATGGTGATGGTGTTTTAACTCTTTCTCGGACAACGCAAATGAGGGGACAATCTTAAATTGAAAAAAGATGGCTGTAGCATAGATGTATGGAAATTTGCTTTCAACCAGAGAGTAATTGTTGGAAGAAACTTCCAAATGGTGTTATGAAGGTGGATAGTTTGGATAAATTTTTAAGGAAGAATTACGTAGAATATTAAAGGGGATGATGAGGTGGGGTTTTTTTTTTTTTTTTTTTAAATGTTCGTTAGACTCGTTCGTATAATGTTCTTAAAGGCGCCTGTTATCTTCACCCTGTCCATCCGTCTGTCAGTCGGTATGTAACAACTCGACTCTCACTAGACGGATTTTCATGAAATTTTATATTTGAGTATTTTTAGAAAGAATTATCGCGCCATTCCAATTTTTTTAAAATATCGGACCATTAGAAATCCGGCATTTTGTTTTTTCTTATAAAATTTGATTGAGATGTATATAAGGCCTTGAATGGTTTCAGCAAGCTCAATGCTGATGGGATTCTTCCTCTTGCTCAGATTTCCCACCTGAGGGGGCATAAATTCAAATTGAGGAAAGACAGTCGTAGGATAGATGTGCGGAAATTTTGCCTTTAGCCAGCGGGTGGTTGATTGCTGGAACAAACTTCCATCTGTCGTTGTGGACGTTGACAGCTTAAAATAAATTCAAGGCTGAACTAGACAAACTTTTGGAACGAATGGAGGGGTGAAACGGGAAGTTTTTTTGTTTTTTTTTTTTTTTTTGACTGATGCTAAATAATCTTGCTTTCTTGCATCATGTGGTCCTACAAATGCTAATACTAATGATAAATTGCGAGTTATCCTTCGAATATATAAATCGAAGCATGTTTTAGCTGTTTGGGCATTTCTCTATAAGGAAAGTCAGACCGACCCCAAATTTTCTTGTGTTCAGAAAGTTTTAGGATATTCTTCCTAAAACAAGAACTGCTACCTATCACGTGAACCTCATCTGCTGAACTTTTGGTAAACATATCTTAAATAGAAATTTTTAACCGCTGAAGCATTATTTGATAATCGAATGCTTCTCAAATGCAACATTACCTAAAATATGTAAACGTCATTAGGATCATAATTCAGGACCATTTCATTAATTACCCATCAACCAATTATCATATCGAACTACGAAAACAAGAGGTATAAACACCATTTGCATACGTTTTACTGGAGCGAACATCTAAAGAAAAATGATAATAAAATAAGAAAACAATTGCATGATATACTGGCGTGCTTATCAGTATTTAATGTAAACAGTCGCAGAATGACAAATTGAGAAAGGAGTTCGACAAGGAGACACAATATCTCCGAAGCTGTTTACTGCTGCCCTTGAGGAAGCTTTCAGAAGATTAGACTGGTCGCAGAAAGGAATCAATGCGAATGGAGAGTACCTAAACCATTTACGATTTGCAGATGACATTGTGATCATAAGCCACGATCACAAAGATTAAAGGAAAATCTTAATCAGTTATGCACAGTTAGTAAGGATTTTGGACTAAAGATGAATATGGCTAAAACAAAAGTAATGATGAACAAGTATGCCACAGAAAGGGAAATAATGATTGAAGGAGCAGTAACTGAAAAGGTGGAGTCATATTCTTATCTGGGACAAGTCATTAGCTGTAATAATGATAAATGTCTGGAAGTCAGGAGAAGGATAAATTTCGTATAGATAGCATTCAGGAAATATAGTCACATACTGAAGAGCAATATCCCAGTTTGTCTGAAACGTAAAATAATGAATCAATGTATACTCCCCACCATGACTTATGGAAGTGAAACTTGGGCACTCACCAAAAGAATGGAAGAGAAGCTGAGAACTACACAGCGAAGAATGGAACGAATCATATTGGGAATCAGACTGTTAGATAAGAAGAGAAACACATGGATTAGGCAGCAAACTCAAGTAAAGGACATTCTTATCAAAACTAAAGAACTGAAATGGTCTTGGGCAGGACACATAGCTCGAAGACATGATGACAGATGGACTAAGAAAATAACAGATGAAATTCAAGAGTTCTTAGGTAGTAAATGTATGGCCATTGCACAAAACAAAAGGAACTGGAAAGTTGCTGGAAAGGCCTTCATCCTGTTGTGGATTGAAAATGATGATGACGCATCACAACCCCAACATGTGCTTCGCTGTCCCTGTAACTGAAAAATGCAAAACTAATTTAGCTCCGTGGGTAGTTGCCTAACATAAATCCAGGCCCGACCTGGATTTAAGTTAGGCGTAATTTCTTGAAGAAATCAGCGTAAAACCACTTGGTGGTTTCCCGTGATGCACGAGAACATTGGACTATACGCTTATGGCATTAACTTGTGATAGACTGATATTTAAAGTTTGTTTTTCTTCCAGTAATAGTCGTAACATTTCGCAGTGACCCTGTATACACGTATGCTTAAAGAAGAGACAAGCGAAAGGCGCTACAGCGTAAAATTTCAATGTCGTCTGGTCACGCGGCATGATGACGTCAGTTAGACTTTACCGCAGAGTTCTCAACTGCTCTCTTTCTCGCATTATGGACAGTTTTCAACCCGCTTTCAACCCAAGTACCAGAAGAAAGCAAAAACAGCTCGTGCGCACCTGAAACAAATCTTATTGCTTGCGGTGATGGCGTCTGCTTCGTACATGTCACGTCATGCGCACGTTACCCTGGAACGTGCGACTAGTGTTGATTTCATAACATATGCTCCACGTTTATTCGCGTATCCTAGCAACACCAGAAACTCATTGTTCAGATGAGCCCATAGAGGTAGCCGCTCTGGCTTATCTCATTCTCCTTAACTCCGTAGGAAATGTGTCTCCGTAGCTGCTGGCGACTGCTTTTCAGGACCGCTCTTCGAAACCGTCTCTATCAGGTCACCGCGAGAAGCTGACGGGCGACACTTCCTCTTAGCCCACGTGCTTACTCATCGCCATTTCCTCCGCCTGCTTCCTCATTCCGGCCGACATGCTGCACGCCATGCGGGGAGGGAAGCGATTCTGACGACACTGAGGTTGCTTCTTTCCCCCCACTGCTACAAGGAAGCGAGCTCAATTGTGCCACTTGGATGTTTTGGTCGCTTGTGGCGAGGTTTAAGTACGAAGTGCTGTTGCTTCCACTAATTCCACGAACGAATCTATGGTAGACTTCAGCAGCCCGGGCCACAGAGAAAGTGGAACTTAGAAACGAGGTAAGATGACCTGCCGATACTGGTTCATGTGTGTGTGTGTGTGTGCACCCACCTCAAAAGCACGTGTGAAAGGGGGGGGGGTTCGCTGAATTCTGATCACGAATATTTGGTCCTCTTTTTCAATAGCCTAAAGTGTGTTAATTAATCTTCGATCACAGCGATATCTGTTGGTAATCAGTTTCTCTTGTATTAAAAAAAAAAAAAAAAACAACAGCCAAAATGTAGTAAACAGAACTTATGGCGAATCCTTTTTTTGACTTATTTCATATCTTTCCATGAGGGCTGCATTAAAACTACATTGGGTCCATTACACTGGACTTTCATTTCTGCTGTACATGTACAAGAAACTTGTATTTCATATTACTTTCTGGTTCTATGCCTAAGGCAGATGAGTGGAATGGTTCGAATTTTCGACCCCGACTCCACAAACCTAGAAAAAAAAAACATCGTAAATCCCCCCCTCCCCCCAAACACACTTTCATTACTATATCCATGCATTTATGGTGTTTGCAGTACGATGTCAGAGGATCACACATCGACTCAGTCAACCGTATCCACATTGTTAATCTGCAAGTTTTACAAGAAAACTTGCAGTTATAGTGGCCAAGTTCAATAATCTAGCCCAAATCGGGCACGGGCCCCATTCCTAAATTTCGAAAATGATTATATTTTAAATTTAAGTCATATTTTATATATTTATTTAATTTTTTATATTATTAACTTTTATATTGAATGTATCGTGTATACAATTATTGATTTAACCATTTGCGAGTAAGAATGTAGAAACATCTTAGGATAACCTTGCTTAAGATCAACTATCCTGTCGGTATATTTTTCGGCGACTGATTTTCCAAAGGAAAAAAAAAAGTGGGCAAATATGAATATTTTCCACTTTTGGAAGACTTCATTGCAGGCATGGTTAATACCCAGCTGATTGGATATTAGCTATACGAACAAGAGGAAATGCGGATGATGTGCAGCTGGAGCATGATGGTTAGTCGGCACATTTCCATTTCTCTCTGAAGGAGATCGTCCCGAAATTGGCCATAGTTTTCCAACTTCTTTATAACTGCTACCTTTGATACCTTTGCTCTCAATCTAAACTATAGAGATTGATGAATTCAAAGCTGACCGCCAGAAGACACTGCTCGATAATTGGGGACCTGATCTCCTTGTAGTCGCATTTGCTGATCTTTAAATGTGATAATTTATCACAGTGATGAGGGAATAGAATGAGTGAGCATTTTAGTACTCGCTTTATCTTTTCCTAATGTTCTTCTCCGAGGTATCCCTACCCCAAGGGAGCAATATGGCCTTAGTTGCTAATGCTCCTAAAAACCAAATAACAAACAAACAATCCCTACCCCAATACAGTACATGATGAATTACCGGATATCATCCGAAGTAACAGCCACTTATTAAAGGGTGCAAATCACTTAGTACATCATCTACGATACCGAGAAAGCGACCAGTAACAGCTCTCTTCAAGTATTTAGGTCGGAAACTCTCAAGCGAACATACTTGTACCAGTAATGCATTTGAGTGACCTCCGATACAACCGCCCTGTTTGTACAAAGTGATCAGAAATCGCTTGAGATAGTGTTTAATGGATACCTGCGTAAATCTAGCATGGATACTCGCTTGTTCTGTTTATCTATATATAGATAACTATACAGTTGATGTATTTAATATAATTGATGGAGAGATAAATCTGATTTCATTTGATAGGATTAACTTGAGAACGAAATTGTTTTATATGTAAAAACATTAATTCTTAAATTAATCCTACAAAGTTAAATTTAAATTTCCTTCTTGAATTTTGATAATTACAAAAACATATTTGAATTATCTCAAATTTATTCATTTAACCTTACTTGAAAACACCCAGGGTCTTGAGCTGGATTATCATCATTCTTCTCTTTTTGGTGATTCCCTTCTACTTTTTTTTTTTTTTTTTTTTTTATGAAAACCCCAAACACGAAAGGTATCAAAACCTATAGTACTTAGTACCGTGCATGGGTTGAGGGAGAAGTATGGGGGGGGGGGATTCCGGAAACTTTGCTCTAGAGACTAAACATGGGTTTCACCACTTCAAGCCTCCAATAAGCAAAGTGGTGGTATTTCACCGGTTGATGAAAGTCATCTACCACCTACTTATGACTCTCTCTCTCTCTTAGGATAACTCGGGAATTTTTTTTTTTTTTTTTTTTTTTGGCTGGTGCAGCATAAGCCACAGGCTTCCTTGCACCATATAGCCAATAATAATAATAATAATAATAATAATAATAATGACAGATATATGCTTTCCTGGGTAGCACGGTTGGTAGGATCACCGTCCTCCTCACACCGAGTGGAAAAGACCTGAGTTCTAATCTGAATTTTTATGGGTCTTTTTCACAACTTGGCTGAGTTAGTCGGTCTCAGGCGAGGGTAGCATGGTTTTCTCTTCTGGAAACACTGGTTTTTCATCCAGCAAAATAGAAAATCGACCTCAGAGCGCACGCAATTTATAGACAATATACACGGAGCACATGGCCTTAGTGGCCGATGCTCCTAAAACTCAACAACAACAACAACGGGGTAGCTCGTAAAGGGTATTTTTCACAACGTGGCTGAGTTAGTCGGTCTCAGGCAAGGACAGCATCGTTCTTTCTCCCTGAAACTTGGGTTTTTCGTCCAGTAAACAGTAAATCGATCATAAAACATACGCAATTTACAGGCATTATATACGGCGCAATATGACCTAAGTTGATGTGCCTAAAATCCTACAACAACCAACCAACCAATATATATATATATCCATCCCAAAATAGAGAATTCTATTTTGGTCTGAGAATTCACAAATAAAACTATCCGTAAAATAGATGGATAAGGAAGGCAAGTTGATTGTTGTTTATAAATGATCTCACTAATAAAAATAGATCTCTATTTTTATTAGGTGGAGGAGAGGGCTAGGTATCACTCTCTTAGGTGGAGAGGGCCAACTAGGAGAGGGCCTCCTAGGTGGTCTTTGCATAGGGGGCCCAAAAATTCTAGCCACGCCACTGGGTATTTAGTTTATGACTGCATCCCTCTACCATCTTATTTGTGCATTACTATTATACCTCCCCGAAGTAATCATTAAAAAATAGAATATTCTGATTGAAAGGAGAACATTCCTATTATTAAAATCCACTCGTTCCCAATGTCTACACAAACGTAGGGCACATTCTTAAGGTATTTTGATGTTTCCATCACACTAATTCCAAGTTATGTCCTCTTCTCCAAATACATTAGTTGAATTGAAAGTTGCGATCAAAAACTACTGTTGAACTTTAAACTATAACCAGTTAAAGGCTAAAAATTCTTATAGCCATCAACTGATTAT